>NC_061121.1:93204546-93222894 GCF_002878395.1 Capsicum annuum
AACCTGAATATGCAATAAAAGAATAAAAGGGAGAAATAATATTGGAATAAAAAAAATTGGTTGATCAGTGGAACCCAAAGTAAGTGTAGTGTAAATGAGGCTTATTCACTTAAAATATCTATATGCACCATACCATCCCCAACCCTACATTACAAGACAAATAATGTCCTATAGTGATCCTAACCTGTCTGTCTGAAATCTTTGGTAAGGAAAATAAGGGCATATAGTATTTTATGCGCATTGGTGGAACTTCTCGTGTGAGTGTGAGTATCTCTTGACCATCTCTGCATTGACATTCATGATTTCATATAAGTGATTGGGACTTTTTTTTTGCCAGGACACATAGGTTGTATTGCTAGATGCCTACTTTTTTGGGTAGTGTAATATGTACATATGCATGGTTGTTTGTGGCTAATATAATTCTATATCTTGATTCCCTTGTGTCACATTATTATGATTCATTAATACACACATTTGGTTTTGAAGTGTTAAAACAAGAGGGGATAATCTTTTGAGCTTAAAATAGTTAATTGACTGTCGTATATAGCTTAGCTTTCTCCTAGTTAAGCTTCATTGTTTTTTTAGTCGTATTGTGTTGACTTAGGACATGCAAATAGTCTAAGTTGATGGTTTTGATGTACTATGGTTTCATAGCACTTTTGATGCTTAAAACAATGAGAATATGCAAGTTACTTAGGCCTTTTTGTTAGATATGATGTGTTTTGTGTTATGTTTTATAAGAAATTAGGTTTTGGAACTATTCTGAAGAAAAAGAGTAAAAATTAAAGTTTTAGGCCACTAAGGAGGGAAGCTACGACCAATATGTACTACCAGCGGGGCATAGGTACAAGTATATATGTCAGAGAAGATGAGAAACAAAGAATTAGAAGTAGAAAAAGTTGACCCTGCCACCTACAGAGGGAACCACGGTCGTAGGTGCCACCTACGGTCCATAGGTACCAGAATATGATGCAGAATATCAAAATTCCAGAGAGTATTCAGAATGTTTTGAGACCTAGCTTCTACGCGGGACTATCTAGGGTCTGTAGATGCCACCCACGATACGTATGTGGCCTAATAAGTGGCCACCGACCTCATTTTTCTTCTTTATTCAGAAGTTATTTCCTAGGGTTTCCTTGTACTCTATAAACTCTATATATAACCTTTTGACATTTTAGTTAGTTTTGACATTTTTAGTTAGTTTACACACTCTTGATACTTATCAACATATATGTGATTCCAGGATTTGATTTCGATCTTAGGATTGTTTTGTATTGATTTTGGTAAATTATTTAGTTGAAGACTTTGGGTTTTATTCATTGACTATTGTGATATTGTTTGAATGCTTTCCATTGTGAATTCCTTTGATCGTTTCACAATAATGAGCGGCTAATTCCCTAGATAGGGTTATGGGAACCCTATTTGAGTAACGACGCAGGGAAAGTGTTTAATCATTCTAGATTTTTATTGTTGTATGTATTTTGGTTAAGTTTATTGCTTTCTTAACGGTTGCAAATGTTTAGATCCATCTTGTATTCACTATGAACTTGAAAAGGAGGTAGAAATTAGGAAAAGAAGATCACTATAGTGATTTGTAGTTAATTTCCAAAATAAGCTTATCTGCATTACCTACTTAAGACAATTAACTTACATCTAATCAACTTAAGACTGAGAGGAGATAGTTAAAATTGGGGTCTAAGGTATGGGTTAGTAAGGTGATACTCTGAGATCAAGATAAAATATTTGAAATTCACCAAAGTATATTAAGAGGTGGTTGGTGATACATAACTTGCCAGATACTACATGCACATCAATTTGATAGGTTGGATTGAGCATAAGAAGCCTACCAATTTAGAAGATCGGAGGAACACAAGCCTAGTGTTTATTTCTGATTATTTAAAACCAAAGCATTTAAGTTTGGTTACTATTTATAGCTACAGACCCCCCATTTACTTTCTGTACTGCCCGTTGACTTCAGTAAACTAGAGAAAGATAATTCACTTATCCCCTTGGGATTTGACCCCAACCTAAGTTGGGTTACTATATTTTGCATCGACCACTTTAGCCTTATTTGAAGGCATACCTTTTGGTGACATTAGTATCAAAGCATTAGGTTTAAGGTGTCCTAAATCTGCATTAAGTAGAGTCTCTTTCATAATTGTAAAGTGTGCTACACTTATGAGGGGGAGACTTCAAAGCATTTTAGAAAAGTATCATTTCTTTCATGTCTATATCATATGATCGAGTTTAAAATCTATTGACTCATCTAATTCATGCTCTATATATTTATAAAAAATGCCTCCCATATGAGCTAACAAATAAAGAAATGGAAATAAAAATAACAAGCCCCACTAGTTCTGACAGATCCATTGAATAAACAAATTATTCATATTGATTTTTGTTCTCCTTTTCAAGTGGTTGGTCAGGCCATGACCAACTAGGTTAACCAATAAGCTATTTTACCTGCTAACTCAAATGAGAATTCAACTGCTATGAAAGTCTGGAACTTTACAGAGATAAGTCCTCTAATATGGTTCAAAGGTGGATGAGGATCCATAGGATTTCATAGATTTGGTTCAAAGGATCAATTGGATCATGGGTATCATGCTAGTTGGTAGTGTAGATTTGGCTGCCTATCTTTTAAAAGGGGTGGCTTGAACCTAGCTCAAAAGGTAGAAAAATGGTAGACGTGCGGATGTAGTCCAAGCTGATTGGGTTGAGTTTGTGACTTCCTTTCAGGATAGATTCTTTCTTTATCAGTTGAGTAAGGCTATGTTTGAATAATTCATCATACTAAAGTAAGGCAATATGTCTATGAAGGAATATTCTCTGAGGTTTACTCATCTCTCCAAGTATACTTTAGAGATAGTTGAAAAGAGTGGATCAAACCTGGCTCAAAAAGTAGAAAGATAGTAGGCGTGCGGATATAGTCTAAGTTGATTAGGTTGAGTTTGTGACTTTCTATCTAGACAGATTCTTTCTTTATGAGTTGATAAAGGCTATATTTTAATAATTCATCATCTTGAAGTAAGGCAACATGTCTATGAAGGAATATTCTCTGAGGTTTACTCGGCTCTCCAGGTATGCTTCAGAGATGGTTGTGTAGCCAAAGGCTCAAATGAGTAAGTTTGTTTCTAGTGTCTCTAAGTTAGTTGTCAAGAAGTGGAGGACTACTATGTTTGTTGGGAATATGGACATCTCTAGACTTATGAATCATGCCCAGTAGATTGAGAAGGAGAGTATAAAAGAGAAAGAGAGGGAGACTAAGAGGACTAGAACAAATAAACTTGAATATACTCAATAGAAGTAATTGCTCTTAGTTCTAGTATAGGTATTTAAATCCAATACAATATATCCCCAAGGCCTCGTCATGATCATAGGAATATGGCATCATGCTGTAAATCTCAAGTTAGTATTACAGGCAGCCACACTTTTCCATCATGCCTAAAGTGTGGAAAGAACCACTCTGGTGAGGGTTGTCTTGGTTATGGTTAGCACTAGAATTTCTTTTATTCCTTATCTTTTCATCAAGTCTTTCATAATGATGTTTATGCATTGCTATATTTAGGAGACACACTTTTCTTTGGGACTCCTTATACTATAGTTGATCTCAGTGTCAGTTGTAAAACCCTTTTATAACCTTTCTCAGTTGCTACTTTTATTGGTGACTCCATTATAGCTAAATGTGCAGTCTCAGTTTCCCAAAAAAAAAAATCTCCATAGTTTATCTAGTGAGTTAGATATGGCGGATTTTAGGGTCATTATTAGCATGTATTGGTTAAATTCTTGTTATGCCTCAATCGCTTGTAGAAACAGAGTCATTAAGTTTCTATGTCCCAATGAACCACTCTTAGAATAGAAGAGTAGTACTTCAGCACCTACAGGCTAATTTATTTCTTACCTTAAGGCTAGGAAATTATCTCTAAGGGTTGTATTTACTATTTAGTTTGGGTCAAGGATTCTATATTCAAAACCCTAACCTTTAGTCAGTTCTAGTTGTAAATAACTTTCTAGAAGTATTCCTTAATATCTGATCAAAGTCCCTCCAGAATGGGATATAGACTTTAGAATATACTTTGTTCCAAATACTCAACCTATTTTAATTTCTCCTCAATGTATCCAACTGAGCTTAAGGAATTGAAGGATCAGTTGAAAGACCTCTTAGACAAGGGTTTCATCAGATCCAACATCTTTTCATGGGCTACTTTAATTCTTTTTATGCATAAGAAAAATTTTTTCCTTCAGAATGTGGATTAATTATCGCCAATTGAACAATGTCAAAACAAATACTAAGTATCTCATTCCTAGGGTTGATGACTTATTTTACTATCGTTAGGATTCTAGTTACTTTTTAAAGATAGACTTATAGATCCAACTATCATTATCTCAAAGTTAGAGAATATGACATTCCAAAGACAACCTTTAAAGCTCTATATGATCACAATGAATTTTTTGTTATGTATTTTGGATTAACGAATGCTGCTGCAAATTTTATGGACCTTATCGGGTGTTCAAACAATATTTGTACATGTTCACCATTATTTTCATATAGGACATCTTCATTTATTTATGGAGCGAGGATGAGCATGTAGACCAATTGATGATTGTATTAGAGACTTTTAAGGGTCATCCATTATTCGCCAAGTTTAGAAAGGTGAATTCTATTTGAAATCAATAACATCACATAGCCATATTATTTTTAGTGTGGGCATTTAGATTGATCCTCAAAAGACCGAGGCAGTTAGAAACTGACCTAGATCTGTTTATCCATCGGACATTATGAGTTTCTTGGGATTAGTTGCTTACTATAGATGGTTTGCTGAGCTATTTTTATCTATTATTTATCCTATATCTAGATAGACGTAGAAGAAATTTAATTTTTAGTAGTCTAATGCTTACAAGAACTTTTCATAAATTAAAGACTCAACTCAATTATGCTCCTATTTTAACTCTAACAGTGGTCCAGATAGGTATGTTGTTTACTGTGATACATCTGGAGTTGGACTTAGGTGTGTCTTGATGTAGCATAGTAAATTCATATCTTATGCATTTAGGCATCTCAAAGTTCATGATAAGAATTACCCGACTCATGATCTTGAGTTGGTAGCTATAGTTTTTTCCTTAAAGAATTGGAAAATCTATCTTTATGGAGTTCATATGGATGTGTTCACAAATCATAAGAGCTTTCAGTAAGTATTCAATTAAAAAGTTCTAAATCCTTGTTAAAGGATATGGTTAGAGTTGTTGAAAGTTTACAGCATGAGTGTTTTGTACCATTTGATTAAAGCCAATATAGTGGCAAATGTTCTTAGCACACTTTTGATTGGTAGTGTTTCTCATGTGGATGATGAAAAGAAAGGTTAATTCACAATGTCCATAGGTTTTCTAGATTGGAAGTTAACCTTGTTGATTTAGACGCAGGTAGTATTATGGTTTAAAATTTTCTATAGTGGACAAGGTAAAGGCGAAGCATGATAGTGATCTTATTCTCCTTATGTTGAAGGAAATAGTCAGGTTTAGGTTTTCTCCCAAAGGAAAGATTGTGTGTGCAATTATTAGGATCACTTGTGTATTCCATATGTAGATGACTTGAGATAGCAGATATTGACAGAAGCTTACGATTCTCAATATTCTATTCACCCAGGTTCTACAAAGATGTATTGTGGCCTAATTAAGTTTATTGGTGGAATAGCATAAACTCGGATATTGTAGCCTTCATAGCTAAGTATCTTGTAATAACCTAAAGTGTGAAATCTTGCTTTTTATGTGTTTTGACCAATTTATGCTTCATCATAGTTGCTATATTCAAATTTTAGGTAGTATAGATGGTTGTCACAGTTCCCAATGTGATAAAATAATTTAGAGGAGTTCGTGATTTTTAGAAGCTTTAAAAACCATATAGTTGAATATAATCAACATTTATTAGTTCGAGTGCTAGATGGTAATTTGGACAGTTTCATTAGATTAAAATGTCAAATTTGGTTTAGTAATTGGGTTGTTTGGGTTCAAAGCCTTTAGTTTGTATTTTGACCCTTCGTTTGAAATTTACTAAAAAGGGGTTCCCAGGGTTAAATTATTGAAAAAGATCTTTTTTTTCAAAAACTCAATATCGTCATTGAGTTTAGAACGTCAAAATTAGCCTGGTAGCATACATGGTTTGTCTCAATGGGATCCCAATCAAATCCTGAGGACCCATTCGAATCTTGGTTGGCTTGTACCAAAATCAGCATTTACTGATATCTGGTGCAGCCGCTTTAGCGGCCCTAGACCACTTAAGCAGTAGCCTCTTTAGTGGCCCTAGACCACTAAAGAAGTAGCCACTTTAGGAGTTAGGCCCCACTTAAGCGGTAGCCTCTTTAATGGCTTTGTATTGTTTTAGCAGTAGCCACTTAATCGGGCATTTAGCTGCATAAGCTGTAACCACCGTATATAAATCCCTTTTCATGATTTTTCATGATTTTTTGGGCTTTGAGTTTTGAGTTTGGGTAATTTTTAGGTTTATATTCACTATTTTAGCCCGGGTAAGCACAAAGACCTTAATTTTATTACTTTACATTGATTTATATCATCAAAACACTCTTTAATATTGGTTTTAACAAAGAATTTTGAGGATCTTATAAAAAGCTTAAACATGAGGTTTTTCTCAATTTTGACCTCGTTTTTAGCTTATTTTTAAATGATTTTTCAATTCTAGATTCGTTTAACCTTGGGAATATTTCTAAATTAAATTTCAGTTTTACCCCATTCATTTTCAAACTCACTTTTCGAACCCATTTTGGATCCAACTTATGTATTGGTGGTATGGGTATTATTAACTTTCTTTTAATGCATAAATGTTATAATTGAATGTTGTAGTTGATTTCAAGGCTATTCAAAAGGAGAAAGCTCCATGTTGAAGCGTATTAGGCTTGGATTTCATCATTTTGAGGTAGGGTATGGCTTAACGTTCTTCAGATTGGACTGCATAGTTAATGAATAAGTAAAACATGCTATGTGTTTGGGAAAATAACTATGGAACAAAATTCTTGAGCTATTATATATATTGCGTTATGCCTGTATAAGGGCTTATTTTATGATATTATTGGTTTATGTTATTAGATACTGTGTGTTGCTCGTGCGGGGTTTTTATTTGATATCATTGTCTTTATGTGTATATTTAATTCCCTTATATCTTAATTGATGCTCGTATGAGGGCTTCGATAGATATTATAGGCCTTATTGAATACTATTTGTCTTTATCATGATAGAAATGCCCAAGTTATGGGTTGTTATAATATTAATGATGTTTTACATGCAAGTTTATTCCAATGGTGCCTAACTAGTGCCGATATCATGAATTATTGACATATTGAGTTTATTTTTAAGCTCACTTGTATACGTATTGAGTGTATTAGATAACTTTATACTATTTTATTGTGAGTGTTACATCCTTATTGCATATATACACATTCAAAAGGTATCAATACCATTGAGCAACATTGACTTTTGAAAGAAAATGAAATATATTTTAAAGTACCTAGACCGAGGGACATGCTAATTGGGTAGACTGAGATATGATGCTAATATTGATAGTAATTTGAGATATTATATGAGTTGTGCACCCCTCTTGGGTCCTAATCACATCATCATTTAATGTATTTCATTGCATTCACATATTATGTATTGTTTTACGTGTTACTTATTTTGTATTTAGCTTCTATCTTTACTTTCATGTATGTTTAACCTTTTTGATGTTTTTTCTTGTGTATATATATATATTAGAATTCTTAGTAGAGACAATATGAGCTACCATTAGGGAACTTTTCTATTTGCAGGTTGCGTGCTCATAGTATTTTTTTAACTTATCTGATTTTCTACTTTGCTCAGTCTTCCTATGATACCTACTGAGTACAAGCTAACCGTACTAACCCCTATTATGTCCTTTTGATGTTGATCCCAGTTTGATTACTTCTTGTGGCAGTTGAGTTCTGCCAGAATTGGTCAAATTTGAGGTGCTGAATCACTTTAGTGTTCAGGGTGGATTCTCATCATATCTTTTACTTTGTCTTAATTTTAGATTAGAGAAAAAATTTCTATTTTAGTTGTAGATATTATGCGTAGATGCTCTTAGATTTGTGACACTAGTCTTGGGGAGTTTATGACATTTCTATATTTTTTGTTGTATAATGTTTATGTCAGTTGACTTTATTCTAGGAGTGTTGTTTGTACTATTTCCTTTATTGTGTTACATTTTTCTTTATCTTTGGGTTATTGGATTACTTATTAAGGATGGTTTGCAATAAGTATCATCATGACCTTGTCTTGAGTCATGTTAAATTAGCATTTGAACACTAGGTTCATTAGTCACATAAGTATAAGAATAGGATATCTAATAGAGTCTCGCGGATCAGTACATAGATGTTTGAATCTATCTTTGATAGGCCATAGATATCTTTAGGAAAAACTTCTCTAATTTGATTCCTAGTCGTATGGGTTGCTTATACCCAACATTCTAAACATGAATTCCATTCTTTCCTGCAAAGATAGTAAGGACAAGGTCTATAGATGTTAGGGATGTTAAGTCAACACTCGATATGGGAGCGTCAATTTGATGATGTGGTAGAGGTCATGGTCAACCTAGAGGTAGATGATGAGAGGATATTCCCCACCTAGAAGATAAGCTAGGGAGGCCTCTTCCGATCCTGAGGTTATGTTTACTAGAGATAATTATCAGATAATAGTGTTGGCCCATCTAAGGTTCCACAAAGTTCATTTGATACCCTGGTGCTTCAGGACTTGTTTATTCACCTTTTGAGTTGCTTGAAGGGTGTTCCTTTGATTATACCTGATATTCTACCAACTTTGAGTGGTATTTTGCCATTTACATCGACATATGCTTATGGTATTCTGACTTTAGAGGTATAACTATCATCTATGATACCCCAATATATGGATCTGCTTCTGTGTTATTTGACCTTGAGTCTACACTCTCTTATATGTCTATATATATTATTTTGGTTTTGATATCGTATGTGAGCCCCTTGTTGTTCCTCTTCATGTTTCTACCCTCATAGGAGATTCTTTAGTGGTGGATCATGTGTACTAATCTTGTGTGGTTACCTTTGTGGGTTGTGAGACTTGGGTAGGCCTAATTATCCTAGATATGGTTGATTTTGATATTATCTTGGTCATCTACTGGTTATCTCCCTATCATGCTATTTTGGATAATTATGCTAAGTCTATGACCTTAGCTATGTTGTGTGTACCAATGTTATCTTAGAAGGGTATTCTTAATTCGGGTCCAAAGGGTGTTATACCTTTTCTATGTTTCATTGCATGGTAGAGAAAGGGTGTTTGTCTTATTTAGCTTATGTTCATGATACTAGTGTTACCTTATTGCCTCCTATTAAGTCTATTGGTTTTTTGTGAGTTCATGGATGTATTTCATACAGATTTTCCTGGTATGCCTTTGGATCGTGATATTGATTTTGCTTGTGATTTGGAGCAAACACCAAGTTTATTTCTATTTATCCTTATAGGATGGCCTCGACTATTGAAGGAATTAAAGGATAATTTGTAGGATTTGTTGAGTAAGGAGTTCACTAGGCCTACTGTATCTCCTTATAGTGCTCATGTCTTATACATGAAGAAAAAATTTTGTTCTATGCATATATGTATTAATTATACGTAGTAGAACAAAGTGATGATTAATAATAAATATCCTCTTTCTCGCATTGGTGATCTTTTTGTCTTACTTCTGGGTGCTTTGGTGTTTTCCAAGATTGATTTGAGATTCAAGTATCACCAGTTGATGATTAGAGCTTTAAATATTTCGAAGAGCTCTTTTCAAACTTGATACATTACTTATAAGTTCTTGGTCATTTCTTTTGGGTTGAATAATTCTCTTGTAACATTCATGGAGTTGATGAATTGAGTATTTTGATCGTATCTCAACTCATTTAGGATTGTATTTATAGATGACATTTTGGTTTATTCCAAGAATGAGGTTTATAATGTGAAGCATTTTAGGATCTTACTTCCAAGTGTAAGTTTTGGTTAGATTCTATCGCTTTCTTAGGTCATTTGGTGACCAAGTATAGTATTATGGTTGACCCAACCACGATAACAACAATTCATGATTGGGCTAGACCTACTTCTCCTATTGAGATTTAGAAATTAGTTAGTTTGGCAGGTTATTATCAGCATTTTATGGATGGTTTCTTGTCTATTACAACTCTTTTAATCAAGTTGACTCAAAATAAAGTGATATTTTGGTGGTTGTAGATATGTGAGAAGAGTTTCCAAAATCTCAAAGAGTTGTTGACTTTATCTACTATTTTGACTTTACTCAAGAAAAGTGTGGGTTTTACAGTGTTTTGTGATGCTTCTAGTGTTGGTTTGGGTGCAGTGTCGATGTAGGAGAGTAAGGTGATTTCTTATGCCTTTTGTTAGTAAAAGCCTCATAAGAGAAACTACCCTACCTATGATTTAGAGTTGCAGTAGTAGTGTTTGTGTTGAAGTTGTGGTGACATTACTTTTATAGAGTTCCTAGAGATATTTCTTAAATCATCATATCCTTCAGTACTTATTCAATTAGGGGGATCTTAATATGAGAAGGCGACATTGGCTCGAGTTGCTTAAGGAGTATGAAATCAATATTATTTATCATCCGAGCAAGGCTAATGTAGTTGCGGATGCCTTGAGACAGAAGTCAACTAGTATCGAGACTTTATATCATCTCTTGATCCCGATGTAGCCTTCAGCCTCGGAGGTTCATTCTTTAGCAACCAAATGGTTAGGCTTTGTATTTCGACACCTAAGAGTGTTTTAGACTTTGTTGATGCTGAATTTTGTTTGATGGAGCAGATATAAGATCACCATTTAATGATGATAGTTTAAAGGTGATTGGAGATAAGGTGTTGAGTAGTGTGGATGATGAGGCATCTCATAATTCTGATGGTGTTTTGAGGATTAAAAGTTGTGTTTGTATTATGAGAATTGCTGGATCGCTGAGATTGATTTTAAAGGAGGCACAGTGTTCCAAATATTACATCCATCCAAGGGTGACCAAGATGTATCATGATTTAAATCAGCATTACTGGTGGAGTGGTGTGAAGAACAATGTGGCACACTTTATAGCTCATTGCTTATGTTGTTAACTGGTGAAGGTCAAGCATCAGCAACCGGGTGGTTTACTTTAGAGATTACCATTCCTGAGGGGAAGTAGGAGTGGATCACTATGGATTTCATGAGTGGGTTGCCTCATACTTCTCATGATTCTAATATCATTTGGTTTATCGTGGATTGATAGACTAAATCAGCCTATTTTGTACCTATCTAGATCTCCTTCATTGTCGCGAAGTTGACTTATATCATTGTTCGAGAGATAGTTCATCTTCATAGGGTACCCGTGTACATTATTTTAGATACAAGCTTAGTGTTCACGATTCTGGTTGACAATTCATTAAGAGTTGAATACCCAAGTTGACTTATGTAAAACCCCGCAAGATTTTAATAAATTATTTTTTGCCCCTCTCACATGCGTAATGTCAATTTTTGACATGATTTATGTTAAGGGATGTTAAAAGGGTATTTTAATAAAGTTTTGAAATTTTTAAAAGAGGTTCGGACCCCACTAGGTAGGAATGTACTGGGTTTGTTGTTATTGTTGTTATTGTTCGGGACCCTTTTGGAACTCTGAGGCAGTAAGCCTCTAGGATAGCAGCGTGCTACACTACTTAGCCTCTGCGATAAGAGTGTGGCACGGAGGGTAAGCTCCGTAATAGTTGCGTGCCACGCCGCTATGCAAAAATCATCTAATTTTTATTCTTCAAATTTTAATGATCAAACACGACTATTCTCTTCTTTAACTCTCCAACCAAGAAACTTTAAGGATTTCACTGAGAATTCACAATTCAAGCTCCATATTTTGATCTCTCCTCAAATTTTGTGGTATTTCATACATGTTTCTCATCCTTAAATTGCATTTTACATTATGGCTTATGCTGATTGGATATTCATGTGATTTATTTGAAATTGGGGTTGAGGGTTTTTGGTAGTTATTACTTGAATTACTTGTCCCATGTTTTATATAGATAATTCATGTCATAATTGATAGTTTTGGGATTGAATCGGCTCTTTGTTTTAAATTGTTCGAATAGGGGACATGGGTTACCCCAAATTAATGAAATTTTGGCCTGTTAACTGCACTAACCTTAACCCACTTTGTAAACTTGATTTTGAGTATGAAAAATTACATGGTTTAACTTGTTTTAAACCCATTGCATTGCATGAAAGGATAAATGGATAACAATATATTTGGATGGCCTTGGTGTCCATGGCTTAGATTGTAAATTGAAGTTGAGAGTCAGCTTGGTTATATGGACTGGTTTGGCATAATTGAATTATCTTGCAAGCATATTGGTATAAAGATACCATGTTGTTAAATTCCTTAATAAATGACTCTTGGATTAATGGTTGGTTTATGTGCAACTATTTTAATTTAGGCTTAAAAGAAATTGTGTAGCTCACCGTAAAGGTGTAGGTCTCGGGGGATTATAATGGAAACCACATTTCCCAGTGTTGGGGTAGATGTGACTTTGTTCTTGGTGCACATATTATATTTTGGGATGTCTATAGCTTTGGTGTCTCTTGCCTTTCCATGATTTTTCCTTGGTTCGTGCGTCTAACACGCACTGGGGCCCTTCCAGGAGGGGGAGTTGTACCCATATAGCCCATGAGTTCCTTTAGGATGGAGCGAGCTACATAGTTCAAGTTCATACTTTAAACTCTCATGTTTAGGGCCCTTGTTCCTATCTCGGCATCCTATATATATGCATATGAATATGGTGCATATAGTTTATGACTGGATTTATGTAATAGCTTTATTTTATCCCTATCTACTGAGTTACATGCTAGTGGTTACCCCACTGACCATCCCTGAACGCTGCATCATTTCATGATGTATGGTCTGAGGGCTTTTCTGTTGCTCCTTTACGACATTAGGTGGTTTGATATTCCCGTGGTTCTTATGTAAAGTGGTAAGCCTCTATCTTTCGTAAGGTCCAATCATTTTATTGTTTTTAGTATTTTGTTAGTATTTTATTTTGGATTTTTTGTCATAGTCGGGGAATATCTTGACTTAGTTTGGTATTCTGGTCTTAGAGTCTTTTATGGATAACTGTTGGGATGATTGATCATTCTATTTTGACTCTTGGATTTTATTTGATTCATTAATATTATTCACTATATTTGGTTGGTTTTTATTGTATTTATTTATTATGTTATGGAGGTTAGGCTAAGGGGGTGGTCTCCGACTTATGGTGGGCTTGAGATACCTGTCACGACTAGGACCTGGTTTAGACCGTGAGAAGCTTGTTATCAAAGCACAGTTTAGGGCCTTTGGGTTTCCATAAAACAACATCAAGCAGAGTCCCTTTTATGGATGTGTAGCATGCCACACTTATAATGGTAAGGCTATGATTCATTTAGGAATATTTCCCTTTTTTATGTTCTATTTTGGCCTATAGAGTCTAGTTTCTATGGAACTTCTCTAACTCCTAGCTTACTCATACTTCAGATCATGCCTCCTCAAAGATCTAAAAGTCATAGAAACTATGCTGGAACCTCTATCCCACTTGGGGATGATGTGGAAGGAACTCGCTCTGTTTACGGAGTGTAGACCCAGTCTAAGGTCCCTTCCCCAATTGTATTGCTCCACATGAGGTTCCACCAGTGCTACTAGTTCTCTTTGAGCTTCCTGAGCTAGTGATACTCATGGTCAGTTACCTCAGAGGGATATTTCTAATGTGGAGTTCCATCAGTCTATTCATATGTTTGTTCAATTAGTAGCATCATAGTCTCATCGGTCTGATCATGTTGGTCCTGTTGTTAGTTCAACTGAGGTTACTTAGGTTGGCTAGTTTATAAGGTTGAATCACTAGCCTTTATAGGATCTAAGGTTGAGGAAGATCCTCAGGGTCTTATTAATGAGACGAAGAATATTTTCAGCATTCTGCATGCTACTGATTTAGAGGGTGTGGATTTTATTGCCTATAAGTTGAAGAAAGTGGCTTACTAGTGGTATGAGGAGTGGAAAGTGATGAGGCGTGATGATGCTGAGTCAGTAATGTGGGATAAGTTTTTAGGTTCTTTACTTGATCACTTCTTTCCTTAAGAGTTGAGGGAATCTAAGGCAAAAGAATTCATGAACTTGAACCAAGGTAAGATAGTGTTAAGGAGTATGTCCTAAAGTTCCAACAGTTGTCACGTTATGCTTCGAAGTCGATATCTAATATAAGGTCCCAAATAATGTTTCTCCATGGGGTGCCCCTGTACTTTTCATGCAAAAAAAATGATGGAGCACTTTGGATGTGCATTGACTATCGTCAATTAAATAAGGTTACAGTGAAAAATAAGTATCCTCTTTCAAGGACTGATGATCTTTTTGATTAGATTTAGGGTGCTAGTTGTTTCTCTAAGGTTGATCTTTTTTTTGTGCTACCATCAATTGAAAATCAGGGAGGTTGATATTCCTAAGACTGCTTTCCAAACCTAGTATGGCAACTACAAATGTTTGGCTATGTCATTTGTGTAGACTAATACTCTGACTGCTTTCATGGATCTTATGAATCGAGTGTTTAGGTAGTTGCTAAATTTGTTTGTTATAGTCTTCATTTATGACTTTTTGGTGTACTCTAAGAGTGAGAAGGATCATGCCAATCCCCTTCGAATTGTGTTGCAAACACTTAAGGACGAAAAATTGTATGCTAAATTTTCTAAGTGTGAATTTTGGCTCAATGTGTGTCCTTTCTTGGGCATGTTATTTCTAATGAGGGGATCAAGGTGGATCCACAAAAAGTTGAGACAGTTAAGAAATGGCCGAGACCCATGACTCCAACTGACATTAGGAGCTTCTTGGGTTTGGTTGGGTATTATAGGAAGTTTGTGAAATGTTTCTCATCTATTATTGCTCTAATGACAAATTTAACTCAGGAAAAGGTTAAGTTTTTGTTGTCCAATGCTTATGAGGGTAGTTTTGAAAAGTTGAAGAATTAGTTGACTTTTGTGTTTGTTTTGACCCTGCCCGAGGGTATTGATACATTTATTGTGTATTGTGATGCATCCCGTAAGGGACTAGGTTATATGTTGATACAGTATGGTAAGGTGCTAGCTTATGCTTCTAGGAAACTGAAGGTTCATGAGAGGAATTACTTGACTCACGATCTAGAGTTAGCAACTGTGGTTTTTTCTTTAAAAATCTGGTGCCATTTTCTGTATGGCGTGCTTCTGGATATATATTTAGACCATAAGAGCTTGCAGTATGTGCTTACCCAGAAGGAATTGAATCTCAGGCAAAGGAGATGGCTTGAGTTTATTAAGGATTTTGATATGAGCCTTCACTACCATCTAGGTAAATCTAATATGGTTGTTGATGCTCTTAGCAAGTTGTATAAGGGAAGCTTATCTCATGCTAATGAGGATAAAAGAGTGTTGGTGAAAGATATTCACAGGTTGGATAACATGGGATTTTATCACTTGGACTCTGAGGATGGAGGAGTGATTGTTTAAGAAGTAGTTAAATTATCTCTTAGTGCTAAGGTGAAGGAGAAGTAGGCTTTAGACCCCATACTTATGTAGATTAAGGATTATGTGGGTCAGCAAAAGGTTATGGATTTCGCGATTGGGGAAGATGGCATCTTGAGATATCAAGAAAGGTTGTCTATTTCTGATGTTGATGGGCTGCGGGAAAGGATTTTGAATGAGGCTCATGAGTCTAGATATACAGTCCATCCGGTTCAACTAATGTGTATCATGACTTGAAGGAAATCTAGAGGTGTAATAATATAAAGAGAGATATGGCAAACTTTTTGGATAAGTGTATGGTTTATCAGCAAGTTAAGATTGAGAATTTTAGGCCTAGTGGCATGTCTCAAGAGATAGAGTTGCCTATGTGGAAGTGGGAGATAATCTATATGGATATCATTATGGGCATTTTGTGATCTCAAAAATTAGTGTGATTCTATTTTGGCCATTGTGGATAGAATGACTAAGTCTGTTCAGTTCTTTCCCGTGAGGACTATCAACTCATAAGAAGATTATGTTAAGTTATTCATTTAGGAGATAGTTAAGTTGCATGGAGCACCATTCTCCATCATTTCATATTGAGGTATGGAATTCTCTTTTCACTTTTGTCGTTTTATCAGAAAGGTTTGGGTACTCAAGTAAACCTTAGCACCACTTTCCACTCTTAAATAGACTATTCAGACTTTGTAGAATATGCTAAGGGCCTGTGTGATTGATTTTAAATGTAGTTGGGTTGACCATTTTCCTCTCATTGAGTTTTCTTATAACAATAGTTACCATTCTAGTATTGAAATGTCTCCTTTTGAGGCTCTCTATGGTAGAAGGTGTAGGTCTCCTATTGGATGGTTTGAGGTAGGTAAAACTAGGTTGTTTGGTCCTGACTTGGTTCACCAAGCCATGGATAAGGTAAGAGTGATTAGAGAAAGACTTAAGACTCCTTAGAGTTTCTAAAAGTCTTATGCGGATGTGAGGCAAAGAGAGTTGGAGTTTGAAGTAAGTGATTGAGTTTTATTGAACTAGGACTGTTGCTTATAAGTTAGATTTGCCGGCATCTTAGGCTTCTATTCATCCTATTTTCCATATATCTATGCTGAAAAAATGTGTGGGTAACCCTTCTTTCATAGTGCCTATTGAGGATGTTGGTGTTTCAGATTTGTTGTCTTATGAAGAGGTGCCGGTTTAGATATTGGATAGGAATGTTCTTAGATTGAGGGCTAATGACGTATCTTCAGTAAAGATCTTTTGGAGAAATCAGAAAGTGGAAGAAGCTACATGGGAAGCTGAGGAAGATATGAAAGCAAAGTGCCCGTTCTTGTTCCCCTTGTTGGATGAAAGTGCTTGAGGTATGAGTTTCATTTTTCCTCTTATCGCATTTTGAATTTGTCCTTGGATCCTACTGTGTTATTTTCGTTATCATGCTAAAAATGTCCTAACTCTTCATTCGGGGATGAATGATCCTAGGATGTGGGTTAATGTAAGACCCCCCAAGATTTCAACAAATTTATTTTTGACCCTCCCGCTTGCGTAATGTTAATTTTTGACTTGATTTATGTTAAGGGATTTAAAATGGTGTTTTGGGGAAGTTTCGAAATTTTTGGAAGGGGTTCAAGTTCATTTTGAACCTCCGAGGCAGTAAGCCTCCATAATAGTGGCGTACCACGCGACTTAGCCTCTGCAATAAGGGCTTGGCATGGAGGCTATGCTCCGTGACAGCGGCGTGCCACACCGCTATGTAAAAATCATTAATTTTTTATTTTTTCCAATTAGGATGAGGGAATTTTAGTCCTTTTACCCCTTTCATGACTTTTAAACTCTAAATAAACCCCTTTCCTTCAGTTTTTAAAGATAAAACACTACTATTTTATTCTTTAACTCTCCAACCAAGAAACTTCAAGGGTTTTACAGAGAATTCACAATTCAAGCTCCAAATTTTGATTTCTCTTCAAATTCTTTGGTATTTCATGCATCTTTCTCATCCTTAACTTGAATTTTACATTATGGAATAAATTGATTGGATATTCATGTGATTTAAATTTTGGCTAGGATCATTATCCAACAAGGTTGATAGAGATATTTTATGAGATATTATGGTTACCTTGACCCATAAGCATTAGTCGAATAGGTGGATTGTGATTATGGAAAGTATATATGTTGTGAACCCTCAATGAGTCCTTTTTTGAAGAAGTGAGGCATGGTAGGTGTATATAGAAAGTTATGTGATAACTTTCACACATTCATTATCATCTCATCATCATCACTACATTGCATTTCCCTTCTTGGTATGTTTGATACTATGTTAGTACTTGCTAATGTACTCTATAACCTTGATAGAACCTTGTTGTGATGTTGTGTTTGAGCATTCATTTCACTTCACTATATTATCTTATATCATCTTATATTTATTAGGAGGTTGAGATATTATGAGATGTGGTGTATGGCTGTAGGTTGATCAAAGAGAGAGTTGTGTAGCACCCTTTGCTAGCATGAGATACACTCTTATATGTGCACTCTCTACCGGTTTTTATAACATATTGTAAGTTGAGTATAAATGATTACAACAACAACAATATACCCAACAAATTGCCACCTAGTGGGGTCTATGGAGGGTAAAATGTATGCAGTCCATACCACTACCTCTGAAGACGTAGAGAGGTTGTTTTCGAATGACCCCCGGCTAAATACACAAAGATAGTAAATAAGATCGTAGTCAAACATGAAACAAGATGAAATAATAGAAAAAGTTACCCAAAGAGTATTACGATACACTAACACACTACAAGACCC
>NC_061121.1:93225894-93338333 GCF_002878395.1 Capsicum annuum
GGGTCTTGTCCTCAATAAGTTGTAATTGCTCCATATCCTATCTAATCACCTACCTTTAGTATTTTGTTGACCTACCTTTTCCCTTCCTGAATCCATCTAACGCTAACCTCTCGCACCTCTGAACTGGGGCATCCGTGCCCCTCCTCATCACATGTCTATACCATTTTAACCTTGCTTCCTGCATCTTGTCCTACACTGAGGCCACTCCCACTTTCGCTCGAATAAACTCATTCCTAACCCTATCTATCCTAGTAAGTCCACACATCTAATATAATATTTTTATTTCTACCAACTTCAATATTTGGATGTGAGAGTTCTTAACCGGCCAACACTCTGCTCCATACAACATAACCGGACGGACCGCCACTCTATAGAATTTCCTTTAAGCTTGAGAGGAACCTTCTTATGACATGGAACGCCTGAGGATATCCTCTATTTCATCCACCCTAACACGGTGTGTGATAACCTCATTAATCTCTTCATTACCCTGAATCATAGTCCCACGATACTTAAAACTATCCCTCCTACAAACAACCTTCAATCCAACTTCACTACCACCCCATCCTTCTATGTCACGTCGCTAAACTTACATTCCAAGTACTCTGTCTTAGTCCTACTCAACCTAAACCCTTTCGACTCTAAGGTTTGTCTCCAAACCTCTGATTTATTATTAAAAACCCCTCAAGTCTCATCAATCACAACTACATCATTTGAAAATAGCATACACCACAATATCTCTCCTTGAATATGTTGCGTCAAAACATCCATCTCTAAGTAAAAAAGAAATAGGCTAAGAGTCAAACCCTGGTGCAACCCTATCAAATAGGAAAATGCTCTAAGTCCCCTCCTACTATCCTTACCCGAGTCTTCGCTTTATCATACATGTCCTTAATCACTCTGATATACGCCAGTGGAACCTCTCTAACCTTTAAGCATCTCAAAAGAACCTCTCGAGGAACTTTGTCATACGTATGTCCCTCTTTATTTTCTTATGCATCTCCACTAGTCTCTGTTCAAGGTGAATTGCCTCAGTTATCTAGCAATCGAGCATAAATCCGAACTAATTCTCTAAAATAGACATGCTCCTCCTCAACTATGCTCAACCACTCTCTCCCAAATGTTCATAGTATGACTCAATAACTTAATGCCCCTGTAGTTGTTGAAACATTGAATGTCCCCATTGTTCTTGTATAAAGGTATCATCGTACTTCATATCAAAGCCTCGGGTATCTTTGCAGTCTAGAAAATGCCATTAGACAATTTGATCAACGACCTCAAACCTGCCCTAATTGAATATTTCCAAAAATTCACTGGGATCTCGTCTATCCTCATCTCCCCACCCTTATGTATCCTCTTAGTAGCCTCAAATAAATCCTACACATATATACGTCTATAGTAATAAAAATCACGATACTCCTCAGAGTGTTCCAACTCCCCTAACACAATATCTTTGTCCCCCTCATCATTCAATATCCTTTGGAAATACGCCGGTCACCTTCTCTTAATATGAATATCCTCCACCAATACTTTTCCATGTTCTCCCTTGATGTACTTCTCTTGGTAAAGGTCCCGGTCCTTCCTCTCCCAAGCCTTAGCAAGCCTAAATAACCTTTTCTCCTTACCTCACTCCTCTAAACTCTTATACAATCTCTCAAAAGTTATTGACTTAGCTACCATAACCCCAAACATAGCTTCCTTCCTAGCTAACTTGTATTCCTCTATATTTGCCCATTTATCCTCTTCATCCTTACTCTCAACCAACTTAGCATGCTCCACCTTTTTAGTCTCCAACTTCTTTTAACCTCTTCGTTCCACTACCAGTTACCCTGGTGATGGCTAGGTAGGACCCTTGAGATCTTTGGCCTCTCTAGCTATTTCCTTAATGCAACTAGCTGACCTATTCCACATATTATCAAAGTCTCCCCTAAACTCCCACAGTCCCATCACCGCTAACTTCTTTTCCATCTCTAAAGAGCTAGCCGGAGTCAAGCCACCCCACCAAATTCTGGGTTGACCCTTACTACCTCTCCTCTTATTTTCCTTCTTAATATGTACGTCTATCACAAGAAGACTATGCTAGGTCAAAAGATTCTCACCTGGATTAACCTTACAGTCCTTACACAATTCTCTGTCCCCCTTCCTAAGCAGTAAAAATTCAATCTGAGTATTGGCTACCGCACTCTAAAAAGTAATCAAGTGGTCCTTTTTATTTGGTAAATTTGAGTTTACTTCCACCAACCCAAAGGCCCTTTCAAAATTCAAAAGAGAAGCCCCCTCTTCATTCCTATCCCTAGAACCAAAGCCTCTATGAACATCATCATAACCTTTTAGTAAAGACCCAATGTGCCCATTGAAATCCCCTCTGATGAAAATCTTCTCAGAACTAGGCACGCCCCTCACAACCTATCCAAAAACTCCCAAAAAATATTTTTCTCCTCTAAATCTAAGCCCACATGTGGCACATAGGCACTACAAATACTTAGAGTATGCCCTTAAATGACCAACTTAATAGTCATCACCCTATTAACCTCCACTACCTTCCCCCTAAGCTCTTCATCTACTAGTTTACCTACCTTATTTCTACACCTTACATTACATGAGTACCATAACTTATACCTATCCACATCCGTAGCCTTAGAGCCTACCTACTTGGTCTCCTAGACACACACAATATTAATCCTCCTCTTTGAAAAAATCTTCACAAGCACAATGGACTTACCCCATAGGGTCCCTATGTTCCAAGACCCTATCCTAAACCTATGATATCTCACATCATGCTTACCCTCTCTAAAGATTCCCTCACCCCCCCAAACCTGACCATACACCTGACTCAAACTCGAACCTCCTAGGATATGACCCTAGCCTACCATGAACCACCAAAGCCACTACTAAAAAAATAGAAAAATAGGTATAGCAGGCATACATAAAGCACCTTACAAGGCCAAATAATCTAAAAAATAAACAATAAAAAAATAATCCCAAGCAAAGTACAAGAAATCAAAGGCAAGAAATAATGAGATGAAATAAATACTAAAGGTTAGAAGTCACAAGGATATGCTTCGAATTCAATTGCTTTTCACTTGCCTACTTCATTGAATTCTGGAAAAGGTTGGAACAAAAATTGGTCATTAGAATATCATTTTTGGAGCTTCACTGGATAGTTGCTGGATAAATCTGGTCTGGAGGTCGCCAAGCCTGGGATAAGAAATCACTTTTCAGGACCCACCGGCGTGTCCATCAAAGGACATTGCATCAACCCAACTTGAAACTTACTAATAGATCTCTTTTTTTATACAAATTAAAGAGCAATACTACTCACCAACTTACCATCATCGGAGAATCGACGGTAGTGTAAGATTTATAGTGAGAACTATAAAAAGAAAGGAGAGGGAGAAAGGATAAGAGAGGGACAGAGAGAGATAAAGAGGGCTGAACTTATCTATCACTGGCATTGTTAATCCATCAATATCGATGGTGTTGGTGAGGTCATCAAAAGAGAGATTTTAGGAGTCTTGTCATTAGATAGAAGGAGAGCAAGGAAAAGTTATATATTAATGCAATGACAAAATAATATATAATAGTCTTTATAATTGACTTCTTTTATTTGTTGATTATAAAATAAATAGTGTTGACTCATATAACTTAATGTTCCAACCCTATATATTGATAAACTTTGACTGTTGTATTGTGCTACACTAATAAGATAAAGTTTGATAATTGTCGTTTACAAATAGTTTGTGAAACCTTGGGTAGTTGGGGTGGTGGTTCTTGCCATCACTTTGGATTAGTATCTATTATTGATAATGATTTCTAAGTACATATGGATTCATAATCACCCTTTATATTATCTTTTTTTCTTATTTTTTTCACTTTATGCATGTATTGGGTTTTAGAAGTAGATCACAGACTGTATTTCTTTTAGCACTAGCACTACAGATTCTACAGTAGTGGCTGATGAACTACACTACTTACTCACATCTCTATACTTTTATCCTATGAATTTAATAAATGTAAGATACTTAGATGATTGTTATCACTCTTAATTTGTATTAGAGGCTTTTATTAATGACAATTATACCTAGAATGTATCTTTGTGAATTGTGTCTCATTTTTATTTAGGATTTGCTTATATTTTTCTGCTTCCATTTTGTTTTTCCTTAAATTCATGTTCCTTATCTTGGGTTAGGATTACTTTTATAGAGGGTGTGGAATTATCCATCACGTGCCTATTTTGGGTCATGATCGGTATTAGAGACCTGAGTTCATTAGCCTCATTAGTACAAGTCGAGTCTAATAGAATCTTGTGGATCAATGAGGAAACATATGTTATCTATCCACTAGAAGCTACATTACTTTAGGATAAATCCATTTTTTCATTCAGTTTCATGCATTCATAACTTTGTATAAATCAAGAATCTCTTATTCACTCTCTCATAAATGGTGAGCACATGTTATTTCTTGGTTAGAGATTTAGAGCATGTTCCTTTGATGTGTGGTAGGTGCAGGGTTCGAGGTAGAGGTCCAATCGAGATGTCCAGAACAGTTAGAGGTCAAGTTAGAGTTGTCTCTTCAAGTTCTAAAGTTTCTAGTGGTGGTAGGTCTAGTGAGTTAGAGAGGCTGAGGCCAGTGCAGATACCATCTGTGACCATACCTATGCTTGGGGATTGTTTGGTTTGAGTGTTGGATCTCCTTCAAATGGTGGCTCCTATTTTTATTTTGCATGCAACTTTGAGGATTTAGACCTAGAGGTATATGTTACTACTATAAGATCTATTTTCTAGGGATTTCTCCATATCCAATGATGTCACAACTCGATTTATGAATCATGATGGAACCCACTCTATCCCTCCAGTAGGTAAGCCAAATTGTAACCCAGAGCTAAATGCATTGGGTTAACTTGGTGGAAAATGCCCAATCATAGGAGAAAATGAACAACACACTTATAAATAAGCAAAGAGTTCTAAATAGATAAAACAGTAAATATAAGATACCATCCCACAACCTGGTAGAGCCAGTACAAGAGCATTTAATAATAATACAACTCAAAGCCTTAGAATAGTCAACAATATCTGCCTCAATAACTAAAGAATGAATATCACAAGATAGAAGGAAATCAGTGACTCCGACTCCAAGAGCTCACCCTATCTCAGGAAAAAACAACACAACATGATCAACAATCAATGGCGACAACTAGTACTCGGCGACAGATAGTACTTGGATCTACACCAAAAAGGTACAAAAGTGTAGTTTGAGTACCCAAAAAATGGGTACTCTATAGGCATCATTGGGTGCCTAAGCTAAACAATGATATAAGTATGATAAAATGTAAGATATCATAACTAAGTCAAGGTACATAAATGAACGTAATTCGACTCTAATATCACTGTGTATAATGAATAATTAAACCATAATAACAATGTAACATAAGGTATCAACACATGCAAACCTAGTCGTGCATAATAAGTAAATAAATCAAAATAATACCGCATCACAAGGCATCACACAAGCAATCACAAACTACAAAATTGGATCCCATACGCCAATAGGTGCGAAAATTAAATAACTTATCAAAAACTCCCATATTCCTGGAGAGTACACTCAAAGATAGAATAAAGCAACTATTCATCGCTTACAAATAACTAACTCGTTATTTAACCATCATTCCACAAGTTACCAACATTTCACAATTTTACCAACATATAGCAACCTTATCATAATTTATACACTAGTCACTGTTAATTAGCTATCCATCTCCTATCACTAATTCATTTATTAGTTAGTCATCATATAATCACTAGTCATTATTTATCAACCATCCATCATTTGTCAACTAGTCATTTTACCACTAGAGTCCTATTATGTCATGCCACATTATAATTATTTTCTCATTTTTTGACACAGCCAAATTGCTACTTTTAATCTCATATTCCAATATTGTTAATCATAAAAAGTATATCATCATAGCATAATATGCATATCTGAACTCAAACTGGTAAATATAACCATTCAGGCTTGAACCAAAAATAATCAATAGCAATACTTGAACCATAAATAATCAATAACCATACTCAAGCCAGTAAATATAATCAATAGACGAAATTGAAATGGTAAATAATCAATAACCATACTCAAACTGATAAATAATCAATAGCTAGACTCAAACCAATAATTATAATCAATAATATAATCCTCTTCCAAACTTGAACTGGATATATATATATAATCAACATCATGAATAGTATCATCGATAGCATAAATATCATAATCAATAGGCTTCAAACCTTATATTAACCAACATAATCATCAAGTATCAAATTTTCTCAACATTACCACAATGGGACATTCTCTAGGTATTGCACAAGTGTATAATTGTTTTAAGAGAACTAATAATCAATCTTGACTTAAGGTGGGTCGAGGAGTCCACTTCTAAATCCCCAAAATACTTTCTAAGTTAAGTTCTACCGAGGACTAGGCTACGTATCTAAATCCACTCTTAGATGTCAAGTAAGCCATGATACCAATAAAGTAGAGGTTTTTCCCAAACATAATAACTAAGTTAAAATGGAAACTAAGGAAACATTCATTAGTGTAAGTAACTAAGGCCAACTTACCCTAAGCATGATTAACTCAAGCATTTTTACTTAATCTTGAGTAATCTATGGCATTCTCATCCTAAACATGAGAAATGAAGTCTAATGCACCTAAGGCATAAGAAAATAAGCTAAGTGTTCAACTCTATGGTTTCAAAATGCCCTAAATGATCCAACTAACTCAAATCTTGCTTTTCATCAATCCAACACCTAAAACCCATCCCAAATTTAATACAATATCATAAGAAATCTATTAAATCTCAATTCATTAAGGGATAAACCTAGCCTACCTCGACACTGAAAAAAGCTAAATGATCTCCTAAACTACCACTTTTTCTTTTGAGATGTCTCTTCAAAATGCCAAACTATCAAAATCACATTCTACTCATCATTACGAGAATAACGATACCCATATTACACCATAGTACTTTAAGTCCAAAAATTACATCAAAAACCTTTATGTGGGTCCCATTCATGAAAATAACAATTTTGATACCAACCTAACATTCTTACATGCTCAAGGAATCATTACCCTAAAACAATGGGTGAAATGCAAGCTAAATTGGGGCTAAAGTCAATCCCTCAAGATTTTAGGGTTTTGAGAAATAATTCAATAAAATCCACCAAGAAAAAAGTGAATTCTTACCTCAAATTGGAATAAAATAGCAAAAACAAGTGTTAATCAATCTTTCCATCACCCACAAGATTCAATCCCTCTTTATTTCACTATTTAGGGTTTAAGATCTCAAGAAATGTGTGTAGAATGGCTGAAATTACAAAATAAGAGGTCTATTTATACCCATACCAAGTACTAAGGTTTCGTTATCATGACCAGAGACTTGCGATCCACCCATTCTTATGACTGGTTGACTAGTTACAATTATATAAATGCACTGCGATCATACTAGTTGCCTTCTGCCATACGAGTTCGGATCACGACATCTTCTTCCATGATTGCACTAATTTTCTTTCGAAGGATATTATGATCTCGACCCTTGTCTTGGATAGCAGCTCACCAAATGATAGCTAAACCTTGGAAATCTTCCAAGTTTCTGCCAAGCCCCAGAGATGGCATAATTGAATTTTTCATCCAAGGTCATTTCGATGAAATCTAAATCCCACGCTCATATTTCATTTTCCTAACTTTCCAACTAGTAGGTCGAAATGAGCTTGGATGTCTGGGACCCAAACCAAAGGTCTACCTAGTGTAAAATTAATATTTTGGAGTTGCTAGAAAAGTTAGAATTTGTATACGAGATTGTTTTGTTGAAATTTTGGTCGGTGGCTATTTGGAACCAAAGAAGACTTTAAAAGAGAGAATTGGCTATAAAAACAAAACGAATTACCCAGTAACTAAACTATTAGTTCTAGCAAGTCATAAATATTTTGGGGGAGCTATGGAAAGGCTCTAATAGCAAAAATAAGTAGAAATATAAAGAAGACTTGAAGGGTCATTGTAGATTATTCAAGTCACAATTGATGGTTTTAGGACTAAATTGGTGTTTATTTTAAATAGTTGGAATGGGGAATATGGGCTTCCTCAAATTGATAGAATTTTAGCCTGATAATTGCATTAACCTCAACCCACTTTGTAAACTTCATTTTGAATATGGATATTTCCATGGTTTAACTTATCTTTTAAAACCATTGCATTGCATTAAAGGATAAATAGATAACAATGGATTTGGATGACCTTGGTGGCCATGACGGCTATGGCTTGGATTTTAAATGGAACTTGGGAGTCATATTGGTGATATGGACTAGTTTGGCATACTTGAATTATCTTGCAACCATGTTGGTATAACGATACCAAGTTGATAAATGCATTAAAAATGACTCCTTATTTAATCATTGGTTTATGTGCAACTATTTTAATTTTGGCTTAAAGAAAATCATGTAGCTCACCGTGAAGGTTTAGGTCATGGAGGGATCAACACTGAAAACTTGTTTTTTTTTTTGTATTGAGGGTCCATGGGTCGTGTGCTTGGTGTACAAATTATATTTTGGAAGGGGTATAGCCTTGTTGTCTTCGGCCTTTCCTCAATTTTTTCTCATTTTGTGTGGCTAAAGTATATGCACTATATTTTGGTTGGCTTCCATTATATTTATTTACTATATTCTGGAGATTAGTCTAAGGGGGCAGTCTTCGGATCAAGATGGGCTTGAGATACTCGTCAGGACTAGGCCTTGGTAAGGGTCGTGCACAACTTTCCAGCCCAAGATAATGATCAATCGAAGTGGACTATTCAAGTTTCAAAGGATATGATCCATACACATGTTATGGTCTTTGGAGGTTAGTGGGAGCAACATTTGGCCTTAGTGGAGGTTGCTTATAATAATAGCTACTATCGAGTAGTTAGATGAAACCTTTTGAGGCATTGTATGATAGGCATTGTTGATCTCCTATAGGTTAGTTTAAGACTTTAAAGTTTAGAATCCATGGTACCGACTTGCTTTAAGAGTCTTTGGACAAGGTGAGAGTGATTCAGGATAGGTTTAGGTAGCTCAGAGTAAGCAAAAAAGTTATGTGGACCACAGGCTTTATTCTTTAAAGTTTGTGATTAATGATCGAGTCTTCCTTTTTGTATCTTCTATGAAAGGCGTGATAAGGTTGGGGAAGAGGGATAAGATTAGCCCTAGGTATATTAGACCATTTAAGATTCTTAGACAGTTAGGGAGATGGTTTATGAGTTGGCCTTACCACTAGAATTTTTAGCTGTTCATCCAGTTTTTTAGGTATATATGCCTTAACATTGTTTATCAAATGATGTCAAATATTTCATTGGGATTCGGTTCAGCTGAATGAGAGATTGACCTTTGTAGAGGAGCTAGTGCCTATTTTAGCCAGGGAAGTTTGATGATTGCATTCTAGAGATATTTCTATAGTTAGGGTCAAGGGAGACACCATCCTATTGAGGAGGCTACTTGGGAGATCTATTCCGATATGCATAGTAGATACCCCAACTCTTTACAGATTCAGGTATTTCCTTGCCTTTTAGTTAGAGGATGAAGTAACATTTTAGTGGTGGATAATATAATGACCTAAAGTGTGAAAGTTTTTATTTTTATGATCATATTACCCTATCTAATATTTGCAATAGTCTAATTTTAGGTTGAAAAAATGGTTGGCATGATTCTCGATGTAATCGAGAATGATTTGGAAGAGTTTGTGATTTTTAGATGCTTTAAAAGTCATAAGGTGACGTTAGTCGATATTTGTTGTTCTGAGTGTCGGATGGAGATTTGGATAGTTCTATTAGGTTTCAAATTTTGGGTTAGTAGTAGGGTTTGTTTGGGTTTAGAGCCTTTAATTTGTATTTTGACCATTTATTTGAACATTTGCCAAAAAGAGGTCCCGGTATTTAAACTGTTGAAAACAATCTTTATTAAAAAATTCAACATCACCATTGAATTTGGAACGTTGAAATTATCCTTGTAACATATGTGGTTTGTCTCTATGGGGTCCCGATTAAATCTTGAGGACCTATTTAGAGCTTCTTTGCTTGAAACAAAATTAGAATTTACTGATATCTGGTGCAGCCTCTTAAGAGGCCAAGGTCTGCTTAAGAGGTAGCCACTTTAGCCACTCAAGACTGCTTAAGCGGTATCTTCTTTACCAACTAGGCATCACTCAAGAGGTAGCTGCTTTAGCGGCCTAGTATCGCTTTAGCGGTAGCCGCTTAAGTGGCCATTTAGCCGCTTAAGAAGCAATTAATTTATATAAATCCCTATCATGATTTTCACCATTTTTAGAGTATGGCTTTGGGTTTTGGCAATTTATATAGTTTTCTTAAGCATTTGAGCTTTCGTAAGCTCAAGACCTTAATTTCCTTACTTTACATTGATTTATATCATCAAACCACTCATTAATCTTGGTTTTAACATAAGATTTTGAGGATCTTTTTTGACAAAGATTAAACATAATTTTCTTTGATTTGAACCTTATTTTAAACTCATTTTTTTGTGGGTTATCAACGTAGATTCCTTTAACTTTGGGGAATGTCCTTCTAAAGTTAAATTTTGATTTTACCCCTTTCATTATCAAACTCATTTTTCAAACTCGTTTTGGACCCAACTCAAATATGGAAATATGAGTATCATTAGCTTTATTTTAACACTTAGATGCTATATTTGAATGTTGTTATTGATTCTAAAGTCGTTTAAAAGGAAAAATCTCCATGATTCATGTCTGTTAGGCTTGGATTTTATCGTTTCAAGGTAGGTTATGGCTTAACTTCTTCATAATGGGTTGTGTAGTTAATGAATAAGTAAAGGATGCTATGGGTTGGGAAAAATAACTATAGGATTCAATTTTTGAGTAATTACATATATTGTATAATATCCATGTGGGGATTATTTTCTGCTATTATTGTCTTATGAAATTATACATTGGATGTTGCCCGTGTGGGAGCTTTATTTAACATGTCGATGCGGGGGTTAAATAGATATTATAGGCCTTAGTGAGCATTATTTTCCTTTATCATGATAGAAATGTCTAAGAAATGGATTGATATGATACTAATAATGCCTTATATTTATTTTTATTCTGATGGTGCCCAACTAGAACTAATATCATGAATTATTGACATATTGAGTTTATTTTCAATCTCACTTCTATACGCATTGAATAGATTGGATATCTTCTTATTTGATTGTGAACACTATATCCTCAATACATACATACACATTCATGCGATATCGTACCACTAAGGAAAATTGACTTTTAATTCAAAATGTGACATTTTTAAAGCATTAGACTAAGGGATATGTTGGTTAGGTAGATTGAGATGTGAGATTGATATTAATGGTAATTTGAGAGAGTACATGGGTTATGAATTCCCCATGAATCCTATTTTGAGAGCATTGAGGCTCGATAGATGTATACCGAATGTCATGCAATGACTTTCAAATATTCACATCATCATTCATTGTATTGCATTGCATTTGCATAGCAAGTAATGTTTTTACTTATTACTTGACGTGTATTTAGCTTCTACCTTTATGTTTGTGTATGTTTGACCTTTTTGATTTTTGTTTGTGTATATATATATATATTTGCATATATATATATATATCAGAATTATTAGTAGAGACGGTGTGAGATAGCGTTGGGGAACTTTTATGTTTGCAGGTTGCGTGCTTATAGTATTTTCTTTATTTAACTTATTTTCTACTATGCCCAATCATCCTGTGATACCTACTGAGTAAAAGTAAACTGTATCCATTCTTACTCTACCCTTTTGATACGAATCCTAGTTTGAGTACTTTACATAGCAGTTGATTTCGGGTGTAGTTGGTCTTATTCAAGGTACTGGATCACTTTAGTGTTTGGGGTGAATTCCAAATCTCATCCTATATTTTACTTTATATTTATTTTGGATTAAAGACAAATTTTGTATTTTAGTTTTGGAAATGATAGTTAGATGTTCTTACATTTCTGACACTAGTCTTGGAGAGATTATGGCATTTCTTTTTTTTTCAGTTGTATTACATTTATTGACTTGACCTTGTTCTAGGAGTCTCGTTTGTCCCATTTCTTTTACTGTGTTTGGTTTTTATTTATCTTTGAGTGATTCGCTTACTTATCAAGGTTGGGGCATGATTAGTGTTATCATGACCTCATTTTTAGGTCATGATATATCTAAATTGTAGTAGGTTAAGGTTGAGCACTAAAAACTAGGTGGTATGGCTCAAAATATCTATATTCCTACTTGGAAGTAGGAAGATATAAATATAGACTTCATCATAAGGTTACCTCGAATGCACCAAATTAATGATTCAATATGGTTTACTACGGACCAGATGACTAAGTCAGCATATTTTCTGCCTATTAACACTATAGATTCAACGGAGGATTATGATAGACTCTACCTTCAAGAGTTGGTCAAGTTGTATGAAGTTATCTTAACTATCACTTCAAATATGCGTACTCAATTTACTTCGCAGTTTTGGAAGTCTTTTTTGAAGGGTCTTGGTACCCACGTACACCATAGCATAACTTTCTATCTGCAAACAGATGATCAGGCAGAGTGGACCATTCAGGCCTTAAAGGATATGTTAAGAGCTTGTATGATCAATTTCAAAGGTAGTTGGGATTATTACTTGCCTCTTATTGACCTTGCTTACAATAACATATTTCACTCCAATATTAAGATTCCTCCATTTGATGTGCTTTAGGGTAAGAGGTATAGATATCCTATTGGTTGGTTTGGGGTTGACAAAGTTACTTTGATAGGTCCTTAATCAGTTTATAGGGTTTTGGAGAATTTTATATAATTAAAGAAAGGGTTGTAATCGTTAAGAGTTGTCAAAAATCTTGTACAAATATGAGGAGCAGTGATCTTGAGTTTCTAGTTGATAATTGGGTTTGCATGAAAATTTCACCCATAATAGAGATAATGAGGTTTTGTAAGAAAGGGAAACTCAGTCCCCGATATGTTGGTCCTTATAGAATTTTCAGGCACATTAGCAATGTTGCCTACAAGTTAGATTTTCTTGTAGACATAGCATCAGTGCACCTAGTGTTCCATGTGTCCTTGTTGAAGAAGTGCATCAGTAATCAAACCTTAGTAGTACCATGAGATAGTGTGGGTGGGTAAGATAATCTCTCTTATGAAGTGGTCCCCGTTGTGATTTTTGATCGTCAGGTTTGTAAGTTGAGGAATAGGAAAGTTATTTCAGTGAAAGCCTTTGGAGAAATCAGTTAGTTGAGGGAGTTACTTGGGGAATAATAGCAGATATAATGACCAAGTACTCTTAAAGTTTCCCTTCTAATTCAGTTCTAGCTTAAGGTAACAAATCCCCCCTTAGCATTTTATTCAGTTTCATGTCCCTCAGATGTCTTCTTGTCTTAGTATGAATGCATGTTTCATGAATTCATTCATCCTATAGTTAGTCAAAAAGTAGTTACTATGTTAGTGATCAACTTTTAGAACTCAATTTTTGTGATTGTATCTGTTTCCCAATCTTTTTAACCTAGTATTCATTAAAGGATGAATCTTTCCCAGGGGAGATAATCTGACACTCCAAAAGTACCTAAGATCATATCTCAGTCTTAGGACATAAAAAACAATTGGAAACCCATAATTTTAACTTAGAACAACCAACAGTATGAGTCGTAAAGTCCTACCACGAGTCATCCCATGATGATTCAAATGATAAATCATGGTAAGATGTACTGAAATCAAACAACGAAGTTCTAATCCTCTATATTGGTTGCAATGACATGTGAGATAGGAAGAGTCATTCCATTACTCGTTCTAATAACCCAAGACAAAGTCCTAACACTTGAAAATTTATCCTTAGTAACCATGAGTGGATACCATGACCCATTAGTAGATCCTACAAGTCATGGGATGTGGTTTAGGTCACTTGGCAGTTGTAGCCTAGGAACCAATGATTCACTTAAAATGACTCATGGTTACAACCAATGAGTCATACCATGTAGTCGTGGGATGATTTCTAAAAATTTTAGAAATGGTTTATCATGTGTTTTTGTGCACTTTTCTTATTTCCTAAACATAAAATATGCAGTTATAAGGCTTATTAGAAGGGAATTAAAGGGACTTAGGCATTTTTTTCCCTTACTTCTCTCAATCACTCCAAAAACATATAAGGAATTACACTTTTATTCTCTCAAGGTCATAAACTAGGGTTCCTCTCAAAGCCTCAAGAATCCAAGGTCTTAACACAAATCATAGAATCAAGTATGAGGAATTTCAACAATAGGTATCCTTTCACCCATTGGGTCCTAAAGAACACTCAGAAAAACATAGTCTTTCACGAATTATGTTGTAGGGTTCATAACCAAATTTATGATTTCCTTTAAATTTTGCCTTCTCCTGATTCCTATATTATGATTATATGTTTTACATGATTTTTGCATATTATATCACCTATTATTTCTTGAATTGATGCTTAGTTTAGTTTTACAACACTTGCACATAAATTAACCTTATTTTCAAAAAGTTTAGCATGTTATCCACACACGATCCCAACACTCTTGATTTTAGAATGAATAAACATGATGAGTTTTTGTATAAAGAACTTCAGAATGTTTCAATTTTACATAGGTTCTAACCCCAGAGGTATAACCTAAATTTTATGAGCTATCAGAAAAAACTAGTTTGGGAGTAGAAATTACCACCGTCCCAGAACTACGTACCACCATAGGTTTACTTAGCCCTCCCAGTTTGTTATCATTTCAGACTAGTGGTAGAGAGTAATGCTATCACACCATGCCCTACGGAGATACAAATTTTCTCCTGCTGATGGTAGTGCTATCATGCACCTGGTTATGCAATTACAGCATCCGAGAACCTGGTATGTATATAAATAAACTTCTTGGGTCTCAAATTGTCCATTTCTCACTCAGTTTTTAGAGTCAAAAATCCTAAAATAGTGTGAGACCTTAAAAGTGAAGCTTATGAGTTCTTGGGAAGCTAGATTAACATCTATTCCTTGATTTTCTCATGGATTTAAGGTTAGGTCACCCTCTTCTTAGCAAATTTCTTGATTAAATTCTCAAAACCCCAAAAACTAAAGGCTTGATTTTAAACCCAATTTTACTCTTTTTAACTCGAATAATGTTTGTAATCCTATAATTACTTATTTTTCCTTAATTCCATCTTCAAAACAACTTTAATTCTTGATTTTAAAGTGGAATTCAAAGGTTTTACCCCATAAAGTTTAAAAATAGTTTTTCTTTGATTTGAAGCTTATTTTCAACATGTTTTGACTTGGGTTTTCATTTGTAGATACTTGAAAGTGTGTGGAACACATTTTTGAAATAAAGTTATAATTTTGCACTTCTTTTTAGAAAATTCATTTTGCGGGTCTGTTTTGACTCCGAACTAAAAGTAGGAAATATGGGTATCATTGGCTTTGTTATGATGGGTAGATTCTATATTTCTTGGTTTTATTTGATTTTGAAAACTTTTGTGAGAATTAAGATCATGGGTTGAAGTGTAGCAGACTAGTTTTGGCCTTCAGGTAGGTTATGACTTAACTCTTCAGACTAGGTTGGGTAGTTAATTCGTATATAAAAAGCATGTTAAGGGGACAAAAACTAATCATGAAATTGGATATCTTAATGTATTGTGTTCATGCTTGGGACTATATATTGATACAATTATTAGTGTTGAGTATTATATGATATGTGTGACCGTGTGGGGTCCTATGTGATGTTGATAGCCTGAAATACATGTGAATAATTATATTGTGTTATTGAAATGTCTTTTTTGGTACAATTAGTGTATTGTGTTATATTCATACTTTATTGTCATATGAATCATGTGAAATTTCATGAATGGCGGAAATAATGAGTGGATATTGACTCAGGTGGTTGTGGAATATATTAACGTAGTTGGTTATGGAAGTACATCTTGTGGTTAGTTATGGAAATATTCATTATGATTTTTTGTGAGCATAATATCCTCATATCATACTTATTCATGTAAAAAATGGTACCATATATCTGGGAAATACTGGCAATACCTTTTTATGATAGAAAATGTGACATCTTATAAAATTCGCCCTGAGGGATGTGAAGGGGAAGAGATAAGGATTTTCTATGGGTTGACGAACCTCTCATAGGTCCCACATCAGGATTCTTACCTCCATGAATGTATATAAAGGTTGCACGACAACCTCGTGCATCATCATTATCCATCGTCTTCATCATCATTGTAATCTAAAACATTGCACTTGCTTTGTTATGATTATGTTGTGATTGAATTACCATATTGATTTGTTATATGCCTATTTTCTCTATCTTCCATTATTTGTACTTAGCATTCTTGTATATACATGTTCTTCCTTGTTTCTACTTATATGGATTATGATGTAAATTTGTGTTCTACCTTGTCATGTTGTTGTAATATACTAATATATAGATATATAGTAGAAATGTTAGTGCAAGTTGTGTGGGATACCATTGTGGGACATTTTCTTATTATAGGTGAATGTATTTTGTTTGTTTTAAAATCTTCTTTGCTCGGTAGGCTTATGAACTAAGTACAAGTGGATCATACTCATGCCTACTACACTCTTTTGGTGCAGTACTTTGTTCGAGTGCACCCTAGCTTGGTTGATTTGAGCAAAATTTAGTGCTTTCAAGGTACTGGTTGACTTTTAGGTGTCCGGATGTATTCTACTACCTTTCTTATAGACTATGTCTTTACTTTCATTTTAGAGATAGAGTTTCTTTTGTATTTAGACACCATATGTATTTTCTTTTGATTTAGTTATACTAGATATGTTCTTATACTATTGACATTAGGTTTTGGGAGTTATGGTTGTGATGTTGATTATATTCTTTCCATTTTAGTTATACTTATATGGTTTATCTTTATTCTAGAATCCTTACCCTAGGGGTATTTCTATTATTTTTCCCTTTGCGTATCAGTTTGGGTAATATGCTTACTCATCAAGGTTCGCCGCAACAAATGCCATTATGACCCTTGGATTTTTCGTTATGAAAAATTGGTATCCGAGCCAGGTTCATTGGTCTCAATAGTGTAAAAATGGGATGCCTAATAGAGTCTCATGGATTGGTACGTATATGTCTGTATCTATCTTTCAGAGGCAATAGGATCTCTTTAGGATACATCCTCTTATTTTGTTCTTTATCATACCAAATTTCTCTCATACCCTCTATTCTGAGTTATGTTTCACTCTTTTTGTGCGGATGGTATAGACTAGGTCCCATGAGAGTCTAGATACAGAGCCTTCACCTAAAGGGCTAGACTTGAGTCATGGATGGATTCAACAGAGTAGAAGGGTTTGTGGTCAGCCTCATCTAGGAGGAGTGTTAGGGGACTCTCCCCTAAGCCTCAGATTGAGTATGTTGGGGGTGGAGGTTCAGTTCCAGTTCCTTGGAGTTTGTCTGCCCTAATTTTGGAGGGGTTGTTGGTGTGGTTGCTAACTCAATTAAAGGTTTTTCCTTTAATTATGCTGGGTGTTCCTCAAGTTTCTAGTGTCGATCCTTTAGTTGCACCTGCTTCTATTTTGGATACTCCTCAAACCCTAAGTACTAATCCTATTTCCACACCGATATCTGAGTATGGTGTTCCAAGATCGAGATTTCAACCTTTATCTATGTTACCTCCCCAATTGGGATCTCAGTCTGCCAAATTCACTATGTCTCCTCTTAATACGAGTACTGTTATGTCTTTTGAGGATCAAAAGAGGTTTGAAAGGTTTGCTCATTTGGGTCCTCCTAGATTCAGTGACGCTATGGATAAGGATGCTTATAAGTTCCTGATTAATTATTGCAAGAAGTTTCATAACTTGGGTTCTCATGAGCTACGTAGAGTGGCATAACCTATTAGTTAATAAATGCTACTAGAGATTGGTGGAGGTCTCTTGGTAGTTCTAGACCTCTTGATTCTCCTAATATGACATGGAATCAGTTCGCCGATACCTTTTTAGAGAGATTTGTGCCTTGCCATCTGAGAGATTAGATGTGCAATTAGTTTGATCGCATAGAGCGGGGCTTGATGACTATAGCTGAGTATGAGGCACACTTCTATGCCTTGTCCAGACATTCTTATGCTAGTATTTCTACCAAGTTTGAGAATATTCAGAAGTTTGTGAAGGGTTTGGATGTCTTCCTTCAGTTGGCTACATCTCAAATAGTTGTATTTGGAGCATCCTTTTTTAGTATAGTAGATCATGCTAAGATGATCAAGGGAATTTTGAGAGCATCTCAGGGAGGCGCCAAGAAAGTGCATTGTTTTGATGAGTTCAAAGGTTAGGCTTCTCATTGTAGAGATTTTAATGGTGCTCATGGATATCAGGGTAGGCCATTGCAGGCGTCTTTACAGAGTTCAGGTTGTGGATCTTCAAATTTAGCAATTCAGGGTGGCCATCGGGGCCTAGTGGTATCTTTTTTTGTTGAGACGGGTCATAAAGCTTGTTTTATATGTCATGAGGTTGGCCATTTGGCCATGGAATATCCCTGCCTTATGGTTAGAGTTACTCCTATTTCAGCTATAAGAGGTAGGGGTACTACTAAAGGTATGAGAAGCAGAGGTAGTGGAGCCCGTGGTGATGGTTGTGGGGCTACTCATCTATTTTGTAGTATGGTCAGTGTAATGCTATACCCGCCAAGCCAGAGGTGGAGGCTTCAGATACTGTGAACACATGTATCATTCTCATTTATTTTAGGTCTGTATCTATGTTATTTGATCTTGGATCTACTCTCTCCTATGTGTCTACATATGTTGCTTCAAGTTTTAATTCTAAGAGTAAGACTCTTTCCATGCCTATACGTGCATCCACCCAAGTAGGAGATTATTTAGTGGTGGATCGGGTGCACCGATCTTATGTTTTGATCTTCTTGGGATGTGAGACTTAGGCAGATTTACTTATATTAGAGATAATTAATTTTGATGTTATTTTAGGCATGGATTGCTTGGCTCCTTATCATGTTGTCCTAGATTGTTTTGCTAAGACCATGACCTTAGCTTCGTTGGGGGTGATAAGGATAGCTTGGAAGGGTGTGCCACATTTAGGTCCTAAGAGGATCATATCTTATGTTTAGGCTCGTAGATTGGTTGAGAGGGGGTATTTATCTTATTTGGCTTATATTCGTGATACTAGTGTTGCTTTATCTCTATGTTTGGATTCTGTGCTTGTTGTTTGTGAGTTCATAGATGTATTCCCTACTAATTTTCCTGGTATGCTTTCGGATCATGATTTTGATTTTTCTACTGATGTTGAGCCGGGCACCAAGCCTATTTCTATTCCTTCTTATAGGATGGCCTCAGCCGAGTTGAAGAAATTAAAAGATTAGTTGCATGAGTTGTTGGGAAAGTGATTTATTCGACCTAGTGTATCGACTGGGGGTGCGCCTATCTTATTTGTAAAGAAGAAGAATGGGCCTATGTGCATATGTATTGATTATTGACAGTTGAATAAGGTAATGATTAAGAATAAGTATCCTTTTTCTCGTATTGATGATTTTTTTGATCAGTTTCAGGGTGTTGTGGTGTTTTAAAAGATTGATTTGAGATCTGGTTATCATTAGTTGAGGATTAGAGCTTTGGATATTTTGAAGATAGCTTTTCAGACTTAATATGGTTACTATGAATTCTTGATCATGTCTTTTGGGTTGACCAATTCCCCTACCATATTTATGGAGTTGATGAATCGGATGGTCCGACTGTATCTTAACTCCTTTGTTATTGTATTTATAAATGATATCTTGGTTTATTCCAAGAGTGAGGCTGAGCATGAGGAGCATTTGCAGATTGTGCTTCAGAGATTGAGGGATGAGAGGTTATATGCCAAGTGCTCCAAGTGGTTGGAGACAGTTTCTTTCTTGGTTTATATGGTGGCTAAGGAGGGTATTATGGTTCATCCAGCTAAGATTGCAATAGTTCATGATTGGGTTGGACATACTTCGCCCATCGAGATTCAGAGTTTTTTTGGCTTAGCAGCTTATTATCGGTATTTTATTGAGGGCTTCTCATCCACCGCTGCTCCTTTGACTAAGTTGACTCAAAAAAAGATTTCTTTCCACTAGTATGATGCTTGTGAGGAGATCTTTCAAATGCTAAAGGATTTGTTGACTTCATTTCCTATCTTGACTTTTCCCAAGGAGGGCGTGAGTTTCACCATGTTTTGTGATGCTTTGGATGTTGGTTTGGGTATTGTGTTGATGCAAGAGGGTAAGGTAATTGCTCATGTATCTTGTTAGTTAAAGCCCCATGAGAAGAATTACCCTACCCATGACTTGGGGTTGTGCGCGGTTGTTTTTTCTTTGAAGTTGTGGAGACACTACTTGTATGAAGTCTGTTGTGAGATTTTCTCGGACCATTGTAGCCTTCAGTACTTTATCACCCAGCGAGAACATAATATGAGGCAGCATTGTTTGTTTTTGTTTCTTAAGGATTATCACTTGACTATTCTCTATCATTCCGAAAAGGCTAATATGGTTGCAGATGCCTTGAGTGGAAAGTCGACTAGCATTGGTATCTTGGGCATATCTTGAGCCAGGAGAGGCCTATGGCCTTAGAGACTCAGTCTTTAGCTAACCAAATAGTTAGGCTAGATATTTTGACACCTGGGTGTGTTTTGGCATTTATAGAGGCTAGGTCTTGTTTGATGGAGCAGATTCGAGCTCATTAGTTTGATGATGTGGATTTGATATCAATTCGAGATAAGGTGTTGAGTCGTGAGACTAAGGAAGCCTCACTTGATTTGGATGGTATTTTGAGGATTGGGGACCGAGTTAGTGTGCCAAGAGTGGATGATTAGATCAGATTGATTTTGGAGGAGGACCATTGTTCTAGGTATTCTATCAATCTAGGAATGAATAAGATGTATCGTGATTTAAGGCAGCATTACTGATAGGGTTGTATTAGGAAGGATGTAGCAAATTTTGTAGCTCGTTGCCTTTGTCATCAATAGGTGAAGGCCGAGCATTTGATACCTAGTGGATTGCTTCAATGGTTCCCATTCCCGAGTGGAAATGAACTATAATTGACTAAATATCATGAACATGGGTGAGTGAGAAACACATGCATAAATACAAAAGCTGTAACTGAAGTTATAATAATACAAGATACTGAGTTTATTGGTAAAATGGATTATTGATAACTGATATACTGTTACTGAGTGACTGCTCCTGACAGTCCTGATTCTGATGGAACTAGCTGAGTTCTGAAATGAGCTAACTAACTGTATTTGACAGTCTTGAAATCTTTAGAACTATCTGAGTTCCTTATCGATGACAAAAAATAAGACTCTAGGTGGTAATCATCTAACCAATATGCCCCCTGTTAACTAATCTGGGGTCTAACCTGTAACCCCAGTTGGATGGGTGTCAATACCGTGCCACAGGTAAGGACAAGCTGAGAGTTACCTTCATCTGTCAGGTACTCTAATAAGAATGGTGGGACCCTCAACTGACAGGTTAATCCACCTCAACAACCCTTATCTGGAAGGTTTGATGTCTGAACCTATGCTAGCTATGTAGTTCTGGAACACAAGGACTGCTTCTAAGGATCACACCCTCTATTGGCAGGTGAGCCCTCATCCCTAGGTTCACTCGATGCTAAATCTTACTCCCAACTGAATAGACACTGAGCTGAGTATACTGGACTGATCTGGATAGATTTTACTGAGTTTCGTTGATTGATAGAACACTACTGAACTCTGTTGACTGGCTGAGTTTACTGAGGTTTAAACTAAATACGACTAAGTTTTTCTTGAGTTATGAGACTGGCTGAGAGTACTACTGATCTTGACATGACTGAGATGGATTTTGTAACTGACACTGGATCTAGGCACATAGCTAATTTTTCGGGTATTAAATAACCCCAGGACTCGATAGCCTAAATTAAGAGACATGGCATAACATGAAACATGTAAACTATGAACTTGATCATCATTCATTCGTTAGGGCATTTTGACAAACCCTTGCATGATATAACTTGCACATAATCTATCTTGACATGATTTCATTCTCTTAATAGTTCACATGGACAAATTATCAAACAAATGGTAAGCATAGTATATGCACATAGCATTGAACAACAAGTGAACATCATAATTCATCTATAATTTCACAAGTTTAGCGTTTATCATGGATTCACATGAATCTACACACATAATGATCATTTTCAAATGATATATATATATATATATATATATATATAAAATCATGAATTAGGAACTTAATCCAAATAGCAATCATGGATACACTTTACTTCCAACTATGGAAATCATAAAATAAATTAGTTGAAGTTAAAAAGAGATTTTTGGACTCTAAGGGTAGAAGGAGCCCTTGGATGAATACTTCACATACCTTATTGCTTGAATTTGAAAAGATTGATGGTGAAATCTTTTGAATTTGATTCTTGGATTGATAGCCCTAGGGTTTTGTTCATGAGGATTTTATGAATAATGATTGCATTATACCTCTAAAGGGGCTAAATTTCGTGTTATGGGGGCTGAAGGGCGTGGGAAAAAGATCCAATTACCCCTTGAGATGTGGTTTTTAAATTTCTGAAAATTGGGTTACCGATGTGCAGGTCGACGCGGCGCGTCTATGGCATTGATGTGATATCCAACGTGTCGTGTCAAGTTAGTGTTGACTCACTGGAATTTGACACTAGTAGCTGGAGAAAATATTAACCAACGCGATAGTCGACTCACCGTGCCAAGATCACATTGGCTCACTGTTTTGGGATTCCAAAGGAGCTTCAAACAAAGTCTGAAAAATCTAAAACTTTCCCGGGTTCTCCTATTGACCTCCTTGATCATGAATTAACTCAAATATAGACATTTAAAGGACATTAAGGTCACGGAGTAAGAGCGCCAACTTTTGAAGGCTAAAATATAACAAAGTTGGAATACTTAGCTAAATATTCTAAGTCTGGGACCCCTTGACAAGCTTAAAGGACTGAATTAAGCTAGAAATTTTTATGGGGTCTTACAATATCTCCCCCTTAGGAAAATTCATCCTTGAATGGGACGGTCTGAACTGAGAGTACAAGTAGGCTGAATCTATTTACTGGATATGGATGTTTGGGACATGACTATAGGACTGATATTATTGATATACTAAATTACCATACTGAACATGCATATCTAATGCATGAGTACATAACAGAGCTAATTCATGAGTACATGACTGGGATTTTGGATAAGCTAAGTTTCTCATACTGAACATGCATATCTGATGCATTGATACATAACTGAACTGACTCATGAACATATTATTGAACATGCAATGGTAATTAATACCAAGTTTGTAATCAAAATCAGAACATGAAACTGAATAAGCTTAGGGAAAACTATTACCTTGGGTTGAGTCTGAGTTTTCAGAGAAGAGGTGAGGATACTTGGTCTGCATGTTTCCCTCTACTTCCCAAGTAACTCCCTCAACAGACTGATTCCTCCAAAGAACTTTGACTAGAAGGACTTCTTTGTTCCTCAATCTGCGAGTCTATTAGTCAAGGATTTCAACTGGAATCTCTTCGAAAGAGAGGTTATTCTGAATATCTATGCCCTCTATAGGGACTACAACTATTGGGTCATCTATGCACTTCTTTAGCAAGGATACATGAAACACTGGATGGACTGAAGCTAGATCTGAAGGCAATTCGAGCTCATAAGCTACCTTGCCGAAACGACTAAGAACTTTGAAGGGACTGACATATTGGGGACTGAGCTTTCACTTCTTGCCGAACCTCTTGACTCCCTTAATGGGAGAGATTTTGAAATTCACATAATCACCAATCTCAAACTTAAGATCCTTTCTGTGCACATCTACATACGATTTATGTCTTCTCTGAGCTGTCTTAAGCATTTCTCTTATCAACTATACTTTTTCTAAGGTATCAAATACTAGGTCAGGCCCTACAACTTTGGCCTCACCCACCTCGAATCAAGCGATCGAAGATCTACATATTCTACCATAGAAAGCTTCAAACGGAGCCATCTGAATGCTGGAATAATAGTTGTGGTTGTATGGAAACCCAATCAAAGGCAAGTGGCTATCCCAAATACCTTAAAAATCTATCGCACACTCAGTATATCTTCCAAAGTCTGGATGGTCCTTTCTTCTTGACCATCTTTCTGGGGATGAAAGGCTATACTAAGATAAACTCAGGTACCAAGACCCTTTTGGAATGCCTTCCAGAAATAAGAGGTAAACTGGGTACCTCTATCTGACACAATGGATAACGGAATACCGTGCAATCTGACCAACTCTCTAATATAGAATTTGCCATAATCCTGGGCTGAATATGAGGTATGGATTGGAAGGAAGTGAGCTGATTTGGTCACCCTGTCTATGATGACCCAAACCAAATCATGCTGATGACGAGTATGAGGCAAACTCATCACAAAGTCCATGTTCCCTTCTTTCCACTTCCAAGTAGGGATACTAAACTCCTGCATGGACCTACTTGGCTTCTGATGCTCAATCCACTTAGCCACAAATTCTGCAATGTCTCTCTTAATCCCACTCCACCAATAGATCTCCCATAAATTTTGGTACATCTTAGTGGCCCCAGGATGAATAGATTAATGCGCACCATACACCTCTACAAGAATTTTTTGCCTTAAGTCATCCACACCTGGCACACATAGACGACCCTGACAACGCAACACACTATCTCCCCTTGGGAGAAAACCTTAACCTTCTAATCTCTGACTGACTTTTTTAACTTGACTAAACTGCGACCTCTATCCTGCTTTTCCTTTACTTTGGAAACTAGAGATGATTCTACACTGTTCTGAACCCACACACTAACTTCTGCTGAATCGACTAAGCGGACACCTAGTCAGGAAAGATGATGAACTTCCTAAACTAACTTCTTCTTACTGTCCCCCACATCAGTAACACTACCCGTAGACAGTCTAATGAGAGTATCAGCCACTATATTGGCCTTGTCTGGGTGATATAAAACACTCATATCATATTCTTTCAACAACTCCAACCACCTTCTCTGATAGAGGTTTAAGTATTTATGAGAAAACACATACTGAAGGCTTTTGTTATCTATGAACACATCTACATGCACCCCATACAAGTAGTGCCTCCAAATCTGTAAGGCAAACACTACTGCTGCTAAGTCGAGATCATTAGTCAGATAATTCTTCTTAAGGGGTTTAAGCTGTCTGGAGGCATAGGCTATGACCTTTCCATGATACATGAGGACACAAACCAAACCTACTATGGATGCATCACAGTATACCACAAACCCATCTAAACCATTTAGAAGAGTCAAAACTGGAGTTGAGGTGAGTCATGTCTTCAACTTCTAAAAACTCTTCTCGCATGAATCTGACCGCTGAAATTTGACTTTCTTCTGAGTCAATCTGGACATAGGGGATGCACTAGATGAAAATCCCTCAACAAACCACCTGTAATAGCCAACCAAACCCACAAAACTCCTGATATCTAATAGAGAGATGGGTCTGGGCCAGTTTCTCACCACTTTGGTCTTCTGGGGATCCACCCTAATGCCATCACCATAGATGATATGACCAAGGAATGCTACTGACCTTAGACAAAATTCACACTTACTAAATTTATTGAACAACTGATGATTTCTGAGAGTCTACAATATTATTCTGAGATGGTTTACATGATCATGCTCACTAGGGGAGTAAACAAGAATGTCATCTATGAAGAATATGATGAATATGTCTAAGTACTACTTGAACACATGGTTTATCAAGTCCATGACAGCTACTGGGGCATTGGTAAGACCAGAGGACATGACTAAGAATTTAAAGTAACCATACTGGGTTGTGAAAGGTATATTTGGGATGTCAAATTCTTTGACTCTGAGCTGATGATAGCCTAATTTGAGGTCTATCTTAGAGAAGTAATTGGCTCCCTGAATTTGGTTAAACAAGTCATCGATTCTGGGAAGGGGATACTTATTCTTGACTGTGACCTTATTAAGATGATGGTAGTCTATGCACATTCTGAGAGAATCATCTTTCTTACGTATGAATAAAACTGGGGCACCCTACGGGGACACACTGGGTCTGATGAATCCCTTGTCTAAGAGATCCTTTAACTATTCTTTTAATTCTCAGAATTCTGCAGGTGCCATTTAGTATGGCAGAATAGATATGGGTTGAGTGCTCGAAAGAAGGTCTATTTCGAAGTCAATTTCTCTCTCAGGAGGAACTCTGGAAAGATCTTCTGGAAATGCATCTGAATATTTATTCACCACAGGAACTGAATCAAGACTAGGAGTTTCTGAACTAGAGTCTCAGACTCGTACAAGTTGATAGACACATCCCTTAGATATCATTTTTCTTATCCTTAGGTTGGAAATAAGCTGACCCTGAAAGGCTGAAGTACTACCTCTCCACTTTAGGATAGGTTCATTTAGAAACTAAAACTGGACAATTTTGTTTCTACAGTCGACTGAGACATAGAAGGAATAAAGCCAATCTATGCCAAGAATGATATCAAAATTGGTCATCTCTAATTCGAATAGGTCTACTGAAGTGACTTTCCGAGATATCATAACCAAACAGCTCTTGTATACCCACTGAGCTATGATAGATTTACCCGTGGGGGTAGAGACTGAGAAAGGCTCTGCTAGAATTTTGGGACTAACTCTGAAATTAACTACTATATAAGGAGTAACGAAAGACAAGGAAGCTCCTGGATCTAGCAAAGAATAAATATGTATATGAAAGATCTGTAATGTACCAGTGACCATATCAGGAGAATTTTCCTAATCCTACCGGGACTAAAGAGCATAAAGTCTATTTGAACAATGCCTATTAGTGGCACTGGATATGGCACCCAGCTGATTCGGAAAACTGGACTGAGATGGAGGATGGTTATGCTGACCCTAGAAATATGACTGAGGAAAATCTCTAACTTTGTGGCCTAGCTTGCTACATCTGAAACATAAATCACTTTCAGCCCTGCAGATACCCTGATGGTTCTTATCGTAAGTCTGAAAAAGAGAATTGGTTTGGGCACTACTATTATGCCTTGAGGTTTAGGTCTTGATGCCCTATCTCTATTATCGTCTCTGAATTTTAGTACTGGAGCTCTGGATAAGGATGGAGCAGAAACTAAAGATTTCGAGTGGAACTACGAATGGTTCCCACCCTCTAACTTAGGCTAAGCAAAGTGGAAGCTACCTATTTTATCTCTTTTATTCTTCTTTTCTCTCTCCTTATTATTTTACTCCTCTATCTACTAAGCATCGATCATCAACCTAGCCAAGTCCATCTCACTGATCAACATTGCGATCCTGCACCCTTTGACCATACTATCATTCACTCTGGACACAAACTTTCGCATTTGGGATCTGGTATCTACCACCACATAAAGAGCATATCTAGCTAATTGAGTAAACTTGAGAGAATACTCTTTCACTGTTATATTTCCCTACTTTAGATTAATAAACTCTAACTCCTTAGCTTCTCTCAGCTCTAGGGGAAAGAATCAATCTAAAAAAGAAGTGGTAAACTCCTCTCACTCTATGGGCCCTGTATTTGTGGCCCTCTCTACTTTTTACTGTTTGAACTAAGTGTGAGCCATATCCTACAACTGATATGTAACTAGATCAGCACTTTCACTAGCTGTCACCTCCATAATATCTGTAATCGTCTGCGCCTGATCAATGAATTCCTGAGCATCCTTGTCTTACTTAGACCCTGTGAAAGATGGAGGGTTCATTCAGGTAAAGTCCCAAATCCTAGATGTTGCAGTAGTGGCCACTGGGTTGGTCGGAATGGTAGCTAGATATTTATTTTGAGAAGCAATTGAATGAGCTAGGGTGGTGAAAGATTCTTTGAACTCTGCGTGGGAGACATGTTCACCCAAAGGATTTGGCTGAACGGGCTGAGGGGCTGACTGATCTCCTGCTCCTCTTCCTTAAGTCCTCTTTGGAGGCATTTTCTGTAGATGGAAGAGAAACTTGTATTAAAAAGAGATTTTATCTGGAGCTTATGCTCACTCTCACGATATGAATACTGAAAAAAAGAAATAGTTCCTAAAACATCTCGTGGCCTCCTATCCATAAGTATGGCGTGCTACACACCCATGCACAAGACTCTACTAGATAAGGCTTTCAGACTTCCTAGGACACTATTGAACCTTAGTCTCTGATACCAAGTTTATAAATTCCCCGATTCTGTACCCCAGATGCTATACGGTGCTCAAAATCTCAAAGGACCACAAGCTAACCCATTATCGGTACCTGCTACAATAACTAGATAATAATATGGTATAATGTGGAATAATGGGTTGAAATGCCATTCAGTTCAAATAATTGAAATAAAACTGAAATAAGGTATCTCAATACCAAAACTAAATAACTGTCAAAACATCTAGTCTAAAAAACCTCTAACTGAACTGTCTAAACTATGGAGTTGATGGGATAATCCCCCAAATAACTCTATCTACTAAAATACTGAATGTAATAAGATAATAAAATAAAAAAATATCCTCGAATGATAAGGATTCACTAGTAGTCTACTACTGCTGGCTGAATCTAAATCTATCTACGCGTGATCGGGAACCTGAGTGTCCGAACCTATAGTATAAAGCACCATAGCATAAAAGAAAAGTATGCATCAGTACATGTGAATGTACTGGTATGTAAAGTGAGGTTAGTTGAATGCAAGGGTTCACATGCATGAACTATAACTGACTAAATAACATGAACATGGCTGAGTGAGAAACACATGCATAAATATAGAAGTTGTAACTAAAGTCATAATAATACAAGATATTGAGTTTGCTGGTAACATAGATTATTGATAACTGATATACTATTACTGAGTGACTATTCCTGACAGTCCAGATTCTAATGGAATTAGCTGAGTTCTGAACTAAGCTGAGTGATTGTATTTGACATTTCTAAAATATGTAGAACTATCTGAGTTCTTTACTGATGACTGATACTAGGACTGTGGGAGGTAATCATCTAATCGACACGCCCATTTTTAACTGATTTAGGATCAAACCTGTAACCCCAGATGGAAGGGTATCTATAGCGTGCCACGGGTAAGGACAAGCTGAGAGTTACCATCATCTTTCAGGTACTCTAATGAGAACGGTGGGACCCTCAACTAATAGGTTAAGCCATCTCATCAACCTTTATCTGGCAGGTTTGATGTCTCAACCTACGTTGGCTACATAGTTCTAGAACACAAGGACTGCTTCTAAGGAATACACCCTCTACTGGCAGGTGAGCCCCCATCCCTAGGTTTACTCGGTGCTGAATCTTACTCCCAATTGAATAGACACTAAGCTGAGTATACTGGCTTATGTGTACTGAGTTTACTAAGTTCCATTGACTGATAAAAGACTACTAAACTTTGTTGACTGACAAAGTTTACTGAGGTCTAAACTAAATACTACTGAGTTTTTCCTAAGTTCTGAGACTGGCAGAGAATACTATTGATCTTGACATGACTGAGATAGATTCTGTAACTGGCACTGTCTCTAGGCACACAACTAATTTGTCGGGTATTAAATACCCCCAGAACTCAATAGCATAAATTAAGAGACATGGCATTATATGAAATATGTAAACTATGAACTTGATCATCATTCATTCTTTAGGGCATTTTGACAAGCACTTGCATGATATAACTCGTACATAAGCTATCTTGAAATGATTTCATTCTCTTAATATTTCACATGGATAATTTATCAAGCACTTGGTGAGCATAGTAGATGCACATAGCATTGAACAACAAATGAGCATCATAATTCATCTCTAATTTCACAAGTCAAGGGTTTATCAAGGATTCACATGAATCTACACACATAATGATCAATTTCACATGATATATATATATATATAATCATGAATTAAGAACTTAATCCAAACAGCAATCATGGATACACTTTAATTCCAACCATGGAAATCATAAAATCAATTACTTGAAGTTCAAAAGAGATATTTGGACTCCAAGGGTGGAAGGAACCCTTGGATGAATACTTCACATACCTTATTGCTTAAATTTGAAAAGATTGATGGTGAAATCTTTTGAATTTGATACTTGGATTTATAGCCCTAGGTTTTTGTTCTTGAGGATTTTATGAATAATGATTGCATCATGCCTTTAAAGGGGCTAAATTTTGTGTTATGCGGATTGAAGGGCATGGGAAAAAGACCCAATTACCCCTTGAGACATGGTTTTTAAATGACTAAAAACTAGGTTACCGACCGAGGTTGACACGGTGCATCGATAGCATCAACGTGATATCCAATGCATCATGCCAAGTTAGCACCGACTCACTAGAATTTGATGCTGGTAGCTGGAAAAAATATTAACCAACTCAATAGTCGATGCGACGCACCAAGATCGCATTGGCTTACTATTTTGGGATTCCAAAGGAGCTTCAAACCAAGTTTGAAAAATCCAAAACTTGCCCGGGTTCACCTGTTGACGTTCCTCATCATAAATTAACTCAAATATAGACATTTTAAGGACATTAAGGTCACTAGGTAAGAGCTCTAACTTTTGAAGGCTAAAATATAACTAAGTCGGAATACTTAGCTAAATATTCTAAGTTTGGAACACCTTGACCAGCTTAAAGGAATGAATTAGGCTAGAAATTTTTGTGAGGTCTTACACGAGTTGTACTAGATACATTCTTATGGTGTTGACATCAGTTTTTTTGAGTTATGATTGTGTTGTTGATTATATTCTTTTCACATTTATTATACTTATATGTTCATCTTCGTTCTAATAGCCTTACTCTTCAAAGTTTGCCGCAATAAGTGCCATCATGACCCTTGGATTTTGGGTCTTGATAGTGTATTTGTTTGATGTTGGAGATAGCATATAGTTCGAAAGTAATAATAAAAATTATGAAATGGTCCCTTTTTGACACATGTTCTATGTTTCCCCTTTTTAGTTGCAGTTCCCTTTTTATGTTTTATTTGATTTTTTTCTATTTTTTGTATACCAATATATTCAATGCATTGACCATACTGGATGCTACATATTATTATGATGTAGGTTGCAAGACATACTCTTGAGGTTTTGCATAGTAGTAGGAGCACTAGAAACAACTTCAGTTTTGGTGAGCCTTCCATTCTCCAAAAGGCGGAGGTTATTTAATTTTTTCAAATTATTTTAGTTTATGGTATTGTTGAGGTCTTGTCATGGCTTCAGCAATTATCTTATATTTTGTGGCTTCATAGACATATGTTGTTATCAACTAGATGCTTTTGGTATTTTCAGTTGACTTTTGAGGTTCTTCCTTATAATGGTTTAGTAATTTAGTAAATCTATTTATGATTTTGCAAATATTTCTTCCCCAACTTTAATTAAATGCTCATGATGAAAGCTAAGAGGTTTTCTCAGGCCTTAATAATTTGGGTGCCTATTAGGTCAAGGACCTAGGCTCAATCGTGAAAAACTTGGTACCAGAGCATAAAGTTTAAGTTTCCTAGGGTGTCTACAATGCTTTGTCTAGTAGAATCATTTTTATGGATATGTAGAATGCCACACTTATAAAGAGGAGGATACAGATCATTAGGAAATATTTCCTGTCATTCATGTTGTAGTTTGTACAATAGAGACAAACTCCCAAAAAAAATATCTAACTACTATTTTTTCGTATTTTATATCATGCCTGTAAATGAACTTTCAATCAGCAATTGATAACAACAACTAACATCCTAACTCAGGAAAATGCCACAATTGTATCTATCTCAAGTCATGCTAATCCAAAATGGAATCCATGTTTCTAGCTAGGCTATTGGCGATGATGGTTCTATGCCACCTGCTCTTGTTAACCCAACAAGGGGTCCTAAAATCATCATTACTTGGAAACCATGGGGTGAAGTAGCCAATATTGAATTTAGACAGTCCATATAAATGCTTACACTATTTTTTGCATCTCAGACCAGCCAATCAGGTCTCTCATTTCTGACTCAAGGGATCCTTCCTCCAAGGATAGTAAGTTTCTATGAATAAACCCATTAGAGTTTTTGGGGACCAAGTTTTAGAGGGGTCTCTAGGATTTTATTAATGATTTTGTGTGACACATGTCATAGAAATTTAAGGTGGTTGAACATGATTTCTATTAGTTGAAGAGTGTTGCCTATCTATCGTATGATTAGTGGGAGGAAGTTAAGGGTGATGATGTCCACATGTTATTTAGGCATACTTCTTTGAGGCCTTTATTGATAAATTATTTTCTTATAGTTGAAGGAAGTTGACGTAGAGAAAATTATGAACTTGAAGTAAGGAAATATAAGTGAGAAAGAGTAGAGCCTCAAGTTCATACAACTCTCTCAATATGCTTCAAAGTTAGTATTTGATATGAGGCTAAAATTAGAACTCTCGGGTATAGGATTTCTTTTGATATGTTATTTGAATATAATAAGACATTTTAAATAAGGACATAGATATTTCAAGACAGAAGCTTTATGCTCAGTAGTTTTAAGAAGATAAGCAAAAAGAAAAGAGATTAAAGAGTGTCATATAAGAAAACCAGATCGACTGAACTAGAGCAGAGTCAGCATAGTGGTGGAATCAAAAGTAAGTTATTCTTTGAGAGAAAGATGTCAACCTATACTCATTCTTCAGATAGCGCACCTATGCCATAGCATAGTGGTGATTAGTATTTTTAGTCTAGTCTGGGTCCTAGAGTGCAGATTTCTCAATTTCTTGGTAGTGTTGCCTAATGATCTCTATCCTATCCTCTTTGTGGCACTTGTGGTAAGCTTCATCTTGGTAAATATCTTATGGATAAGGATGTGTGTATAGTTATAGTCAGCAGGGTCATTTTTACAAAGATTTTCCATCAACTAAGAGGGTTAAAGAGAGCAATAAGGCCCAAGCTTCCACTTCTTTATCCCCAAAGGTAGGGGTGCTTGAGAGGGTCTATAGAGGATATGTTATGACCATACTTTGTAGAGATATGATGGTTGATCTGGTAAAGTGATGTGCTATGAAATTACTGCACTTAAGATGCTTAAAACAAGGAATAATTTTAAGTTCAAGGGTATGTTATATGGATGATAGGTTTTTGGTATGATTGCAAAATAAACAAGCTTGGGAAAAAAAGTGCTGAAACATGAGATAGAGAGAATGAGATGAAAGAAATGATGATCATGGGATCAAATTATGATTGTACCAAGGCTATCGTGTCTTGAATCAGAGAAGGTCCTTAGGAGTTGATCATATGAAAGCCTCCTATGATCGTACTTTGCTATCGTGGGAAGAAGGCTTGGGAATAAGGCTTCAAAACCTAAGTGTTAGATAATCAGATGAGAATAAGTCACGACCATTATTTTATATGATGGTCGTGCCATGAGGTCATAGGATGAAGTCTAAGACATAAAGGTTGCAGAATTTTAAATATTGAGTCGTATTGAGCACCATACCATTAAATATCTGAATATAAAATTCCATAATCCAAACAATGAGCAACAAAAGATGATTGTAGTATCTAACCATGATCATATCCTCCTGTCATATGAGACAACCGACCTAGATTACTTATTTTGTTTAGGATAGGATTTGTTTTGTCTGTAAATACTACTGTAGGGTTATTTTATGTGTTACACACTACTTTGATTCGATAATATTATATTGTGAGGTTTAAAAGTGCATTCTTGGAACTTTTTGAACATCGTTTTTAGGGTTTTAATTAAGATTGAGATTTTAGAGTTTAATTTTCCTTGTAAGTCCATGACAATGCTTTCATCTATGAATTCTTCTTGTGTCCTTAAAATTATGAGTAGCTAAGCTCTGTAATTAGGGTTTTAAAAAATATGTTAAATTAATGAAACAGGTTAAGTATGAGGAAAATGTAGACTGGTGTTCTTGCATATATTAGTATTTTGTTCATTATGATTGCTTTTTTAATAGATACATACTTTAAGAACTCGCCTGTATTCTAAACTTTATTGGGAGAAAGGTATAGTTAGGAAAAATAAATAACAATAGTTATTTCAGGATATCAATCCTCATCTAATAACTTTATCAATAACAAGGATAGTTAATTTGAGATTAATACATGGATTAGTAGTGCAACACTCTGAGTCTGGAAGAAAATGAATGAAATTCATCTAATCAAGGTCAGAAGACGTTTAGATGAACCTATCTTGTTAGATTTTGTACGCAACGCATTGGTATAGTTTGCTAGCACGAGTAACTTGTGGAGTTATGAAATCATGGGGATCACAATTCAAGTGCTCGTCTCTTATTGATTACAAATCCAAAAAAACAATTTTTGTTGTTACTCTTTTGTTTGATAAAATCCCCCTTTCTTTTACTTATTTCCTGTTACCTAGACAAACATGCAATTGAAATTTGTCCTATTCCCTATAGGTTTTACCCGAACACTGTTGGATTCTATATTTGATTCAGTGACTGCTTTATACGTATTGGAATATGTCATTTGGGCAACATTATAGATTCAGATGGGTTTTGATGTTGAAATGGAGATGGATTTGGCTTTATTCTTGTTATACTTTTTTTAGCAGTAGGACTAGAAAGGTTAACTTTTATTTTCCTAACAAGCCAGTTCTAGAAAGTTAGAGTAGTCTTAGTGTCGAAAGGCAAGTTGATATCTTATCTCAAGGCTCATAAGATAATGTCCTAAAGGGTGAATATACCATTTAGTTCAGGTTAATAATACTATTGAGAAACTCCCCCACTCTAGTATGTGTCAGTAGTTAATGAATTTCCTAAGGCTTTCCCTGAAGATCTTCCCAGAATTCCTCCTGATAGGGAGACAGACGTTGGAATTGATGTTTTGATAGGAACTCAACCAATTCTATTCTTCCTTGCAAAATGGCTCCTATAGAGCTAGAGAGTTGAAATAACAGTTTAAAGTTCTTATTGATGAGGGTTTTATTAGTCCTAATGGCACTTCTTGGGATGCTCCCGTACTCTTCGTGCGTAAGAAAGGTGTTTCTCTCCATATTTCCATAGATTGTAAATAATTGAATAAAATTATTGTGAATAATAAGTACTCTCTTCCTAGAATAGATAATAATTTTGTATCAACTCTAGGGTACTATGTGTTTCTCTAAGATAGATCTCTGTTCGGGCTATATCGTTTGAAGGTTAGGGAAGTTGATATTTCTGACACTACTTTTAGAATTCGGTATGATTATTTCAACTTTCTTGTTATGTTATTTGGTATAACTAAGCATCTTGCATATTTTATGGATCTTATGATCATTTTAAGCAGTATTTGGGTATGTTCGTAGTTGTTTTCATTGATGACATCTTGCAAGAACGATAAACTAAAAAGTGTAATATGTTCTACTATGTTTGTAACTATTCTATAAAACCTAACTTCCTTTTTACACAAAAATCTTTAAACAGTACCTATAATCATAATGTTTTGAATCTCCTCAGCCCCTCCACTAGCATAACAAGTAAAGTCACTAGGTGTGGATCAATATCCAACAATGTACACCAATACGTTAGGAAATTACTATTGTAATTGTCTATACCTTTGAAATGTAAAGTACAAAAGTGATATGTTGACTTAGAGTAAGAATCCCTACCCATTAGAATAACAACCTGAAGTGAAAGGAAACTTTCCACATGAGCAATACCCTCAAAAGAATTTGCAAGCAGACCAAAACATCCTGATATGTAGATTAGAAATAAATTTTGTGGTGTTTGTGCTGAATTCAACTCGTTTTCCTAACCAAATCATCATCATGAGTAGATCATGTCCTAAGAGATATGACCTAGCATGACTTTTAGTAGACACTAACACTCAGGCTCTACCTCTCTCATCCCTTGCAACTACCATGTACTACATGTATGCGCTCTTAATTTTTATTTATGGAAATATAGGTCCCTACTAAATTTGAGAGAAAATAAAGATATTTAGAGTTTATTACGATTGAATATGTACAATCAGGAATGAAAGAATAAAAGTTAGTAGGGGTGTGTGGATCTATGCGGATAACTAACTTATGAAATAGATCTATTAAATGTATAATGAATCTATTTTTCTTTGTGCGTGGGTATTTCTTAAATTTTGTTTCAATATCTTTTAATAACTTATTCTTTTCGTAAGATGTATTCATTAATTTGTGTAGTTTAATTATTTTATCCTGTGGTAATTGTTGAGTTACAGATTTCTATATAATAATTTATCCTAATTTATTCTAGATTTTCAATGTTATTTATTATCTTGTGTTGTTCTTCTCGTAGCGAGTTTTTTAAATTATATAAACTATCACATGTACTTTTTTCTAAATTTTCTAAGGTTTCTTCTATCCATATTAATTTTTCTTTTAGATTCTCCATTATTTTTCTAATTCGGTTTCTATTATTAATTTCTTTATTTAGATTATCTTGATTTTCTCTAGTTTTTCTAATATATTCTAGCATCTCTTAATCTGAATAATATCCTTCTGGGTAATTATCCAGGTGTAACTATGCTATCCAATTTATAGTTTCAATTTCATAGTCTAATACTTTTTCTAATATTATTTTCTTAATATCTATAATTTCTACATCTCTAAGTATATATAAGATTAAGACTTTAAGATTATCTATCATTTAAAATTGACCAAATATTTTATTATAATATTTTGTAGTTGTTTGTTTTAGTCTTAGTAGTTCTTGCATATTTTCATTAAGAAATTCTATATATTTTATATCTTTAGTTTCCATGTATTTGTCTATATTTACTTTCATCTGTTTTTCTATTAACTGTATGTTTCTCATATCTTTTTCCAAAATTTCTAGATATATGTAATTTATCATGATAAGTATTTGTAAGAGTAGTTAGGTAGGTATGGTATGTAATTTATTCTAGTCATATAATATTTACCAAATGTTTTTTCTAATATGATTTTTCTTATATCTACTACTTCTATATCCTTAAGTGCATACAAAATAAGTATTTTAAATTTATCTACCATCACATCAGATAAATAATTATTCATTTTCATAAAATTGCTATTTTCAAAATATTCCCTCCAATCATATACATAAAAAATATGGTCATCTTAGATTACTATATACTAGATTATTCTTAAATAACATGTTCTTCGGTCACTATTAGCATGGTAATTTGGATACTTTTCCCTTAAATAGCACCTATACTCTAGTTACTCCCCACCACGGCTTCTTGCCTCATTGGTTTCACCTTTAGGATGGCATAGTTCTTAGGGATTTTTCTCCGTTTCCACTTTGCTAATAAACTTCTTAACATATTATTCTTCGAATAATTCTACTATAAAGTAACTAATATGAATTTATTTTATCATACCATGATTGTTGGGAATTATGAATTTAGCTATTCATAATCATAAATAAATATACCTGTTCGGGTAGGTTTGATATTTCTGAGTTTTGTTCCTCCATAGCTTTTTCCATTGAAATATATTCGTTTTTTAATTAACTAAGTAAAATATTTATTGCGGACAGGAGAGAGTATTTGTGCTTCAACACATGAAGGCTTGCTTTGCAATGCCTTCGGTTCCTCTTATTTATAGAATGAATTTTTACAAAAGTATTTACATTTCTTGCACGTTTTCTAAAATTCTAAAAAAGTCTCCTAATGAGACAAGAATTATTAGTGCTATAGCCTAAAAAGTCTAAAAGGCTAAAAAGGCTACAAGAATTATTAGTGTTATAGCCTAAAAAGTCTAAAAGGCTAAAAAGGGCTAAAAATCTATACAACAACTTTACGTAAAATGTATTTAATATCTTGTCTTCTATTATTACTCCGTTGATATCTTCTCATTGTTGTATCTGCTGCTTTTCCATATATCCATTATTGCTTCTTATCTTATCTTCCAGCTAGCATGCTTATCTTCTTGATTCTTTTATTCTAGGTGGACTTCTGGGATAATATTATCTTCTCCATTACATCTTGAACATTGATGGTCTGGATATTTGTGTCTAATTATCTTGTAATATCTTGTCAATAATCCGTCTGAAATAAATCCTCTCTTAATTGCTCTTGCAGTAGATTGTTTTTCTGGGTTAAGTAATGTCATTATCCATTGCCTAACATCTTCCATATCTGCTTGTCGTAGTTCTTTTGAATTTGAATAAATCATCTGATGGTCTCTTGAATAATAGCTCAATATTAGATTTAGATTGGTATAATTATTTGCTAATTCTTGAATAATTGTAGCTAGTCTAATGAGTCATTTGTTTGAGTAGAAATCAGGTATCTCAATTCTGGGTATCTCTGGCTGTTGCCTAATATCTTCCGGTATAATCACATCTCTGGTTAATCCTATTTTTACAACTTGTACAACTGGTTTTATTTCATCGTATAATATCTCTGCTGGTGCAGTATAACACTTTATATAAAATAGATTTCCTTTGGTTATCCTTTTATAGGTGGTGAATATTTTATGTAATTCTTCCATAACTGTTAGTGCTTCTCCATCTTGGGTGTATATGGTATTTAATAATCCATAGTCAAAATAAGTTTTTATTAAGCTTGGGTTGGTTTTGGGTAGTGTAATTAGCTTGTTGTAACCTTGTAATTTTTGGGTTATATAATTTGTGTTTGGTTCTTTGATATTTGTAGCTCTGGGGTTAAGGTTTAGGAAAGTTTGTACTCTGTAGATATTTTCTATGTATTTTTGGGCTGTATAGTTGTAAACTTTTTTATCTTGGTTCAGACTATCTCGGTATGTGGTAATTTGTGGGGGTATGAACAAGGGGTCTTTTTGTGTTTTTGGTATAAATGGTTTCTCAAATATCTTATTTATATGCATGTTCTGATATCTTTGTCTACTAACTCCCCTGCTTGTACCTGCAGAAGTAGATTGATAAGCGTTATGGGTTTTATGGAGTGTTCCGTTGTCTCCTTCTAGCTCTGGAACTTTAATGTCTTTCGATCGACATAGCTCTGCACACTGCTGAGTTAGTTGATTTGTAGCTATAGACTTCAGTTTATCTTTATTAGTCTTTAGCTTTTCTATCTCATTACCCATACTGTCCACTTTCATTGAAAGCGTAGTTAGGGTGTTGAGTATTTTTTATAGAGTATCTTCTTCTATTATATCAGTCTGTGTAGCTTTGTCTTGATATGTAATCTGCAATAACATTTTTGTTAGTACTAATTACTTCAATTATAAATGTGAAATTTAATATATTCAAGACTAATCTTCGAATCTCTTTTGTTGTAACTGAATTTTGTATTTTCTTTGTTAACCACCAGCATACCTGTGTATTATCTGTTCGTACAATAAATTTGTTATATACAATATATGGCTCAAATGCTAACAAACATTTATATAATGAACATAATTCTTTCCTATTTATTTCTCATTTTATTTCTGTTTCATTGAACGTTCCTGAGTAGTATCTACAATGGTGTTCTAATTTTTCTGCTTTATATCGGTATTTAAGTACTCCTCCATAACTACATTTACTAGCATCTGCTTCTACTATCTATATAAATTTTCTATTTTCATTTGGAAATTGTAGTTTTGGTAATTCTTTACAAAGTAATTTTATTTTCTGAACTTGTTTTTTATCTTCTTCATTATAGTTATATTCTACATCCTTTTTTAATTTTTTCTGTAGTGGTTTTAAAGTTTCTGTTAATTTTAGAATATATTCTCTTACTTGGTTTACTAATCCTAAAAATGATTGTAATTTCTTTTTTGTATCTAATTCTTCTTTCGAATTTATTATTTTTTGTACTATATGTTGTTGCATTTTTACTCCACTCTTATCTATTTGTATTCCTAAAAATTCTATCTGATTTTTCATAATTTCAGCTTTCTTTTCACTTAGACTTATTCCTGATTTTTTTATTATATCTGTAAATTGTCCTAATAATTTTAAATGTTCTTTCTTAGTTTTTGTATATAATAATATATCATCTATGTATACTATGCAATTAGATAATTATTTAAAATAACTATCCATAAAATGTTGATATCTACCTGGTGCATTTTATATCCAAATGGTAATACGTTCCATTCATAAAATCCTTGTGGTACCGTAAATGCGGTTAATTCTTTAGATTCTTCTTCTAACTTTAAATGGTAAAATCCTGATTTACAATCGAATTTGCTAAAATAATTATATTCCTGTATTTGTCTTATTTTTAATATCTTATTTGGTATTGGATAATTATATGTCATAGTTTTTGCATTTAAATTTCTATAGTCAATAACCATTCTACTTTTTCCTCTTTTTTGTTCACTATGTTTATTTACTATAAATGCTGTACTATTATGTTTACTATTACTTTTTTGTATATATTGTTTTTCAAATAATTCATCTATATGCATTTTAAATTCTTTTAAATCATCAAAATTATATGTTAATGGTTTCTGGGTTATTATGCTATTTTTATCTATTAATTCAATTTTTTATAGTAGTTTTATGTTTTTCCCATCTTTTTAATGGATCTTCACTATATAATTGTTCTAATTTTTTCTTAATTATTTCTATCTTATTTATTGAAAATATAGTTATTTCTGTTTTATTTATCGAAAATACATCTAGTTATATTGTATCTTCAGTAATTTTTATATTTTCTAACTATATTGTATCTTCAGTATTTTTTATATTTTCTAACTTTTGTGTAATTTTTTCACTTCCTTTTATCCAATCAGTTTTCTTTCTTATTTTATTATTAACTCTTTTTGCTCTTACTTTCTGTTTACATGGTGTTGTAAACCACCAGTCTGTTCTGATTATTATATGTGGATATAATTTATCTAAAAACGGCAACCACCAGTCTGTTCTGATTATTATATGTGGATATAATTTATCTAAAAACGGCATTCCTAAAAGTATATCTTTTGATGTTAGTTCATAATTATAAATTTCTTCTATTGTTAATATCTTATCCCATACTTGTATTTTTACATTCCTAGCTTTATAAGTAATTAAGTTTCCTTCATTATTAAATCCTTTAACTATAATTGATGTTTTTAATTTATTCCATTTACTTTCTGGTAAGCAATTATATCTACATAAATTAGCTTCTGCTCCTGCATCTATCATAGGCGTATAATATCTGCTGTAATATCCTTCTACTACTATCTTCATTAATACATATATTTTCATTTTATGTTAAGGCTCTTCTTAAGAATAATTTCTCTCTATTATATGTCAAGGTTAATTGTGTATGTTCTATATTATATGATTTTACTTGTTCTAGCCATTTTATTCCTAATATTATATCTGCTTTTGGCATTTCTTCCTTTACTTCAAATTTTATTTTTATTTTTCTAATTCCTATTATTATTTCTTTTTCTGCTATATTTTTACTATTTATTAAACTTCTTGGTAGATCTGGGCACATATCATTATTAGTTTTTATTTCTTCATTTTTTTACTAGATATTTTGCTATATAATTTTCTTCTTGTCCTGTATTTAAGAGTATTAAATATTTTTTTCATTTATTTTTCCTGTTATGTAATATTGATTTAAATTACTTGTTGAATTTATTTCATAACTTGTTCTTTTTTATGAGCTTGATGATTCTGGTTTTTCATCAGCTATTCTTTTCGTTGTACTTATTCTATCATTTACTATTTCTAAATCTTCTTCTATATCTATGTCTCTATAGCTATAATCATTATAATCTATTGTTTTTAAAATTTGTTCGAATGGACTTTCTATTCGTATTTTGTTAATCTTATTTTTTCCTGTTATTTTATGTTTTGTTGTTAATACATATAAATTTTTGCATCTTGCTGTAAATATTTTACTTCCTGGGGTTAATTCTATTCCTGATATTTTCCAATATAATACTAATGATTTATCTATATTTTTATCTGTTACCGCTACTGAATAATTTGCACTTATTATAAATTTAAATTTTTGGTATATTAGATTTCCTTTTACGGCAATTATTATGCTTTTTTCTATAGGTTTTATAATTCTATCATCTGCTAAATATAATTCTATTGGTGTATCTATTCCTTCTCTAAATCATGCTTTTATTAATATCTCTGTACCTCCAAGGTGTACATATTTTATTGGGTCTCCTCTACTCTTTATATCGTTTATCTCTTTATTAACTATTCTTTTTGTTACTAGTGGTATACTAGCTTTACCTTTTGCATATCTACAGTCTATTACATGTTCCTTTTGGCATACTGTATAATATTCGTCTTTTTTTCTAGTAAAAATATTTTTTATTGTTGGTATTTTAAATATTTTTTCTACACTTAAGTCTAATTCTTTTCCTTTTATTTCATCAACTATGTTACTGTCAAATATTATTTTTTGTTCTGCTCCTTCATCATTTAAATATTCTTCCTTTGTTATTATTTTTATATCTTTTTCAGTCATTTGATTCACCTATTTCACTATCTATTTCATTATCTGTTTCATTTTCTGAAATTTCATATATACTATCCTCACTTTCTAATTCATAATCTATATAATCTATCTGCATATATTCTGTATTATCTATTTTTATTTTTGATATTTGTTTATTTTTTGGATTTTTAGGTAATTTACAATCTCTAGCTAAATGTCCTAATTTTCCACAATTATAACAAGTACATTCTTTTATAGATTTCTTTTTTCTATATGGTCTTTTGTATTTATAATTTTTTACATAATATCTTTTTCTTGGTTTCTTGTATTTATATTTTGATTTTTTATATTTCTTATATTTCTTATGTCTTTTTCTTTTCTTATAATATCTTTCTTCACATCCGAATTGGGGTGTTATTTTATTTTTGCAACATGTTAAATTTCTTATCAATGTTTTTTCTATTTTTAATTCTTCTCTATATTTTTCACATAAGTTTCTATACCATTGTTGTAAAAAATTTTATTCTTGCTCCTAAAGTATCTACTATTTTTGCTTCTTCCCAACTCTTTATTATCTTTGAACTAAATGGTTCGGGTAATTTATTAAAATATAATTTTCTTATTTCTTTACTTTCTTCTATATTATATGCTCCTTTATAATAATATTCTTTAAATGCGCAAGTATATTCATCTATATAACACATATTACATATTGCTAATTTTAACATTAAATTTCTATTTGTATCTTTTTCTTCATCTTGTTCTTCTTCTATTGTTGTCATACTACTAAATTCATCTTTTATAGCTATTTCATTTTTTTTTAATAATTCTATAGGTGTTAATTTAGTTGTTGTTAATAATGTTCCTTCTATAGGTTTATTAGTTCTTAATACCTTCTTGCTATTTTCGGTTAAATTTGAAAATCATAGTTTTACTGATCCTATTAGTGTTCTTTCTATATATTCTGGTGCATCTGTTATGTTTATATTATTATCTAATAATTATTTTTTCATATATCCTATCCATAATTGTATTGTTTTTTCTGTATCTATTATACAGTCTAAGTCTAAAAAGTTATAATTTTTATCAACTATTTGTTTTGGTGTCCATTTGTCATATTCATTCTTTAGATTATGTCTTTTAAACTTATTCTTATAATACGTAGGTTTTCTTATTTCTAATGTTCTAGGTATTATATTTTCATCTTCTTTTTTATCAAGAGTATTTATTTCTGTGTTGATATTTTTTAAGTTTTCTTCATTAATTACTTCTTGTTTTTCATTGATTTCTAAATTTTTTGTATTTGTTAATATTTCTGTATATGTTTCACTATCTTCTGAATCATAATTATCTGTCTCTTCAACATCTATATTATTTATTTCTAATTCCTTATTTTTATTTCTAATTTTTCTTTAAATTGATTTATCTCGTTTAGTAATTTTTGTTCCTTATCTTTTTCTTCCTTTTCCTTTTGTCTTTGTTCATATAAATCTTTTAACATTTGTAGTTCTTTTTCTAATTCAGCAATCCTACTATTTTTAGTTTCTTCTATTTTTCGTATTTCTTCTGTAGTTTGTTGTTTAATTTTTTCTATTTCCTTTTTCCTATCTATTTCTTCATTTTCTCTTTCTATTCTTACCATAGCTGTCAATTTATCTTCTAATTTTAATTCTTCTTTCTCTAACATTAAATATAAATGTTCACCTATTTTCTTATATCTTCTTCCTAGATTAGAAAATACTATTTTTATTTTTAATCCTTCGTGATTTTCATATATTTTTTCATCTATTATAAATTCTTCTTTGTTCATTTTATTGTGAATAGTTTATGTTGATATATATATTCTAAATTGTCTATTTGTGATTCTAATTTTGATATTTCATATTTTTGTGTATTTATTGAGTTTTCACTAACTCAGGCAAATATATTATAATGTAGTCTTTCTATTCTTATTTTTAATTCTTTATGTTTTTCAGAAATAATTTGTTTTAATTCTCTGTATTTTTGTACTTTATTCATTTAAACCTTATTTATAATATCTTGGTGGATATCTAAATCTAATTTTATCATAATTAGGTGGTATGTGTCTCATTCTTCTAGATTTTAAATGGATTATTAATTTTGCTTCAATGCTAGATATTAAGGTGATTAGGTAGGCTAATCTTTGTGGGTTTTCTTTTGTTTTATTTAGACATATATATTCTGAATAATTACTAATTAAAGATTCTTTAATTTTTTTAGAAGCTTCTCTGTTTTTAAATGGTCTTCTCATAATTAATTCAATCCAATCTAAATTCAAACATATCTACTACTGCTGTATTTTTTAAATAACTGGGCTTTGATACCATATCTCTGTCCTAGATATGGATGACATTTTACTGACTTGCAAGACTATTAACCATTGCTCTAGTACTTATGGAATATATGAACCATGATCCAATGCCAATTTTTCACGATTCAAAGACCCATTACACCATGAGGAATCTACCATTCGCCCATAGACAAACCTACTAAATTTAAAACCATTTTAGATGAGCGGAAACTAGAAATATGTAGTAATAAGGTAAATAATAGTAAGTCAAAAATATGATTCATAGAAACCAAATCTTAAGCAAAAAAAAAAATAATACAATCCTAAGAACTTGTGATGAAAGTACAAGAGTGGCTGAGATCTAAAGATTTCAAGATTGAAGTCACAAAGCTGTTTTGAAAGAAGAAAGACGGTAAATATAAATGGAACTAGAATCTAGTGCTACAAAATAAAAGCAACTTACCCTGAACTCTAAATAGTCTCCTCAAAGTGATGATAACAAAAATTTCACTCAAACATGAAATTGAATATACACACAAAGGTGTTGAAAATAAGGGTGAGTACAGAAAAATAAGTATACTCAGAACCATCAGCATTTGGTCATTTATAGAAGTAATGGCGAAAGTTGGTTCTAATATTTCCATTCTACATATTTTATTAGATATAATCATGTAAGAATTAAATTGTACAGTCCAATAGTCAATAACAACAATATTAAATATAAACAAAATATTTGAAATCTACTTATGATAAAAAAAAAAATTAGAAACAACCTAAAGAATAATATAACAAATCTTTCAACAATTTAAACCTGTAGGGATGAAAAACAGCTTACTGTCACAGTAATTATACCGTAGGGAGGTTGAAATGAAATGCTAATGCAAATGAATTTGACAATAATTTGTATACACTCTATTTCTGTATCAAATAGACAAGACCCATAGAACAATCTAAAGGTCAATAGACAAGACCCATAGAACAATCTAAAGGTCAATATACACATGCATACACTGGATAAAACTAAAGAAATGCCTATAATGCAACAGATATTAGTAGATAAATCCTATGTATTGTGAATGCCTCAGTGATACTCTACCAAAATTTATCCTTTCACTTTCGTAATATCAATACTAATGAAATTTAATGCCAACATAAAATTCTCACTTGATTCAAACCTCATCACAGATAGTCGTTATCAACTCAAAATTGTTAAATAATGAGAGTAAGAAAGTGAAATAATAATCAAGGAATCAAAACATATATGGGTATTTAATCAAAATTAATTCACAAATATCAACTGAATACTTTATGTTCCTTAAATCAAATCAATATATCATGAATCATTCTTGATGTGAGGATAAAAACGATGTTATTTTACTATTGATTGGCCTCACATTTATTCTATTTTTAGTATCATCGTGAGCATAAATAATTTGAATTAGACTTGTATTTCATATTTACCTTATGTAGGAGAATTTTGAGGTATTTGAATCTTATACAAGAAGAAAAAGAGCAATAATGAACCAAAAAGAACCAAGAAAGGATCAATGTTGCAAAGCATCGCAAAATAAGTAGAAATGGCTAAAATATAGAAAAACTTGTGATACTACCTCACTTTGTCCTTGTGGTGCGAGTTTTACTTGATTTCTAAAGTGGGATATTGAGAGGCTTGTCGCACCCCTTGCTTTGGTTGAGTGACACACTGTTCTTAAGATTGACTTATCCCTTGCTTCGTTGCCTCACTTTTATCAGTGGGGTGAGCAGGTACTTCTTCTAACTCAATTTGGATTAATTTTGAAGTTCCAAGGGTTCTTAAACTCTATAGATAACCCCTACACACATTTGTATCATAGACAAAACTGATTTTGGGGAAGCCAAAGGTTAGAGAAAACCTCCATAACAAGGTCTAATTTTCTTTTTAATTTTTATCTTGTAAACTCATGGAATATATTATTCCACAAAGATTTATGAGTATCTTAACCATTTAATTTTTTGGGTTGTGGTTGAACATGAGAGTTGAAGCATGAATATCAATTATCTATTTGAATTTCCATCTATTGAGCTGCTTATTTTCTCTTGATTGTAATTATTCATTTTCTTGATTGCCTTAGAAATACTATCTAGGGCTTGTTTGTTGGAATTGAAAAAGGGAATGGTGAGTGTAAAAAGAGTAAATAGGAAAAATTTATAAACCTTATAGGGAAGGTAATCGATTCATCACTAATGATAAAAATATATCCTATGACCTAGTTTAGTTGATGCAGACAACATCTTAATGTACTTAACTATTAACCAACGAAAATAAAAATATAGGCATTAGAAATAATCGAGTAGGCTCAGAGTTATTGAAGAAATGCTCAATACAGCTAAAATTAAACTATAACCAGTAGCTTAGGAAACCAAACTAGGTGTATGATTGGATAACTCAATTAGATTTTAAGAATGCCACAATCCTGGATCTTTGTCCTCAACTGAATCACAAAACATGAGTTCTCCAGTTTATATACATTTGTTAGTTTTCTACTTTAAAACTCAATACTCCCAGTTACTTGTCACCTAATGAATAGTTAAAATAAGAATTCAAATTACAACTTCAATTCATCTAATCCTTCCGGGTACCGTATCTGGATTTACATACTTTACAACTTATACGACTATGTGCACTTATGTTTACAAAAGGATGCTCCAAGATTTTGAAGTCACTGTAGGGATTTGATTTGAAATTGACATTACTTTGAGTTTTATTGAATTACTTAGATTTCACTTTTTGTTGTGTTTTTTATACATGGGACATGTTAGTTTATGCTCAACACTCAAAGTCAAGGTAATCCACTGATTTCATTAACCATGAGCTAGAACATACTCTTAGCGGACTAAGCAATGTGTGATAATATGAAAAACCAAAAAAAAACTAAATCATATGGTGGATAGGGATGCCACCCATCTCACTATTGCACCACATATGTCGATGTTAGATTCGGTAAGGCCAAATCAACAAAATACCTTTAAAGCTATTATAAGTTTGAATATCACTAAAAATTTTGAGCTTAAAAAGAAAATGAGGCAAGTGCTATAGAAGAATCTTAAATATAAAGGTAAACCACATGATAACCCACACACCTGTAAGAGATTACTGAGTTGAGTGACAACTTTTACTCCCAAAATATTTCAGATAAATATGTGAAGGTGAAGTGATTTCCCTACTGATTTGGAAAGCCAAACAATGGTTTCAAGAAAACACTTATAGGATCTATCATATAATGGTATGCTTCATCTAAAAAGTTTCTCAATAGATTATTCTCATTTAGAAGAGTAAAAGATCCTAGAGAAAAAAACTTAGGTTTGTTTAGAAAGATGTCAAATCCTTTACCTAAGCTTGGGAGAGATACTTGAATGATTGTCCAAACCATCAGTAATATAAGGAGGTTATTGAGCCTAATTTCATTACAGGATTGATTCCAGAATCAAAGAATTTGTTAGATACTACAACTTCAGTACAAATTTTATCCAAGAGTACGATGATGTAGAGGTGTTGCTTAATCTTATGTCTGAAGGTCATTGTAATTATACAGAGCCCAAAAGATTGGTCGATGCTACATAGAAAATATTAGGTAAATAAAATTTGGATGGTGTGTCAACTATTTCAGATGATACTAGACAATTGTGTACCTCAATGAAGCAGAGTTTACTAGCACCAAGTACAAGTCATTTTGTACACGTAGATTAAGTTTAGGTGACTACATTATTTTTTGAAAAGTGTGATGAGAACCTTGCTTACTCTAAATGCTCTTTGAATCCAGAATCTATATATTAGGTGGGGTAGTAGAATTACAAAACCACTTAAACTTTTCTTAGGGTGGAAACTGGTAGTGCCAAATATAATAATATATGTAACAAGATCCATAGGTGATTAATTCCTTGGAGGAGATAATGAAATAGTTTATGGGACAACAAACTTAGATTGTGGCTGAAATGCAAAAGACCATTCATAAACTTGAGCACCAAATTGGCCAGTTAGCTTCATCAAAACATGCAAGACCTGCAGGTGTATAACCAAGTGATACACAAAATAATTCAACATAGGTCATGAAAATCACCTTGAGAATTGGGGAGACTTGATGGATTCAGGGCCTCAAAAGAGGAAGGTAATTAACTAGGAAAATTTTAGGCATTCACCTCCTTTTCCACAAGGTTAAACTCAGTATCAACTCTATAGATAGACCATATAGAATATGAAAGAAGATAAAATGAGGTTGTTAATCATCCTAAGATAGAAATAGAGAGATCTCCACTACCATTCCCACAGAGATTCCAAAAAAGTAAGGAGGATACCAATTTTAAGAAGTTCTTTGATATCATTCCTTTAATAGATGATTTGAGGGACGTGACCAAGTATGTTAAATACCTGAGAGACGTGGAAACTAAGAATAGAAAATGTGTAAAGTTTGAGACAGTGACACTCACTAAAAAGTGTTATTCATGGGTATTGAGCAAGCTCCTTCAAAAGCTAAAAGACCCTAGAATTTTCACCCTCCCTATACAAATTGGTGAAGATGATATTAGGAAAGTATTATGTTAACTTAAGGTAAGTATAAAATTGGTGCTCTTATCTATGTTCAAGACAATTAGTTTGGGAGAGCCACATCCTACCACTATCACTCTACATCTAGTAGACTAATCTCGAGTGTAGCTGGAAGGAGTAATTAAGGATGTGCTAATCAAGGTGGATAAACATGTGATTTCTACTAATTTTATTATTTTGGATTTTGAAGAATATGATAAGGTACCAATATTTTAGGATGCTTATTCCTTGCAACTAGTATAGCACTTATTGGCATGAGAAAGCAAGAGCTAAAAATAAGGATAAAAGATAAAGCAGTGATGTTCAAAGTATACAAAGCACTCCCCACACTATCATAATATAAATACTTATGCATGATTATAGAGGTGGTCAAGAATAGGTATAGGATATATGAGAGTGGACCCAATAAAGATAAATATTTGAAGACTGGCACCAAATTGTTCAAGGTGCAGTAAGAAGAATTGCTCAAGTTGCTGAAAAAGAATGACTAGGTGTTTAATGGATAAATTTGACCCAAAAAGGGGTTGTTGAGAATAAGAGAAATTTAATGATTATGGTAATACACTTAGTATGCAAAATAAAAAGTTGCATAAGATGGGGAGAGAGAGATCGAGAGAACTTTGTTGAGTTGTGATTTTAGTCATGTCATGATAGTTAATCTGGCACAGCTTGGGTGGAATATTAGTTGTAAAACTTTAGTAGCTTTTAATTTTTTTATTTTTATTGTGTCTTCTTGTACTTCTGTTTTTATTTTATGCAAATTTGAGGAAGCTAGAGTATTCAAATTTAAAATCTAAGAGGCATGGATGAAGGATAAGTGTGGAGTCATTCATCCTTTAACTTGACAAAAAGACTTAGAATGAAATAATTCTAGATAGGCCCTAGAGGGCCTCAGAGATTATTTTTAATCACTTGTTTTATCTTATTTAATGCTTTGAGGACAAAGCATAACTTTACGTGTGGGGTGTGATATCTTAGAAGTGTGTTTTCTTTCATTTATATGAACTTTCTAGATTAGAATAGTTTGTGTTGGTTTTTAACATTTTAGTTCTTTAGTAGATCATACTTCTTCCATCACTTGATTTTTCTTTTTGTTTTATTTTCGAAGAGAAACCCTTTGAATTGATTATCCTTTTTATTTTTAGAATAGTTTTGCTTATTTTTAGCCCAGAACAGATTTTCTTAATGATGGATGGTTGAAGACTATATTGAGGGATGAAATAGTCATTAGGAGTTAGATATTCTTTGGGCTAACTAAATGTAAGGTGCTTTAGTTAGGTGATACACATGACTGAATGATGAAAGTTTGTTTTAAATTTGAAAGTATGCTATGAATAAAAATGAATGACTTATATAAGATACCTAGGATATTTTGCTTGACTCATATGTGATTTTTAGCTTATACTTGAACTTTTATTCTTTACTTGATTGAGAGTATGTATGGATCCTTTTTGTATTGAACATGTTCCATGTGTGTTAAGTGTTTGTTGATATTCCATGCTTTTATAATGACTCTTTTTGTTATTATGGGTCAGTCAAACATGAAAAATTTTGAGCTAGGTTATTCCCCGAACTAGAAGTCAAAATTTTTTGGTTAGGCTAGCTTCAGATGAAATTTAAGCGAGGCATGATCTAATATAATTCAAGAATGGATTGGGTAAATGCAATAAATATTAGCTTGATTTTATGTCATCTAACTCAATAAGGAATTCATAGGACTTTTCAAAAGTGAATAGAACTCCTAATATTAAACTTGATACAGAGGGGTTGGTCCAAGATATCATAGATTGAGTATGTATGGAAAAAAAGAAAAAAAGGATTCTTAAACTGCCTTACCACAGCCACTATAGCAGGAAAATTTTTTCTATTACATAATTCAACATCGTTTAGTCTCATAGCTGGATTAGGCTACTATAGCTGGGTAAATTGTTGTAATGCAAAAATTTCTCCAAAAATAGTGTATATTTCTAAACTCATTTTTTGGGGAAGGACACAAGCAAAATAGGCAATTTTCCTTCATTTTCATTGATTTTCTTTATAAAGGTATGTACTTTACCCTCATTAACTAGTTTTTCAGTTAATTAACCTTAAAATCACTAGTTTATAGATTTTTGGAGAGGGTTTAAGTTTGAATTAGCAGATTTTTTGGTGAAAGGGGGGTAAATTAGGTGTAAAAACCTTAGTTTAGTTATTAATCATTAATCTACTCTTGCATGTTATTAATTCACTAATGTAACTATAAAATTTATAAGATTAAGGTGAATTATGGTAGATAAACTCTAGAATGGGTGGGGTGGGGGTAATCATAAATTTTTCCTTGGGGATTAGGGATTAGGTAGTAATCCTTGACATAGTAGGTCATTTGATTGATTATTTATTGTGTTCATGTTTTTAGACCACAACCAAGCAAAAATTCCAAGAAAAGGCAAGGCTCAGGCTTAATTGAATGGTGTATCTTGGACTAAGGTAGGTTATGATTTTAATGTAGTTGAAACTCAATTTGTGTTATGTGTGAATGATTACTAATTCTTGGTATTTCTTATACAATGCATGTTCAAGAAAAGTGAATGATTGTTTGATATCTTAAGTGTTAATCGCATGCAACGAACTTATATAAAAATTTATTGGATTTTAGAAGTGTTGTTCTGTTATCATTGTGCTTGTGATTGTGATAATATCTATCATTATTATGGAATATGCCAGTATTTGGACATCTCCATGGGATTGGTGATATAAAGTTGGTAGACACTAGTTGTCTGAGATTTGGTTCATAGTCAAGGACTCATCCCCTAAAGGTCATGATAATGGCGCATAAATAAGACCCTTAGCATGTATGTACAAGGTACAGGTTGTTAGCCTCATATATTTACGTTTTAATATTAACAAACTAATAAGTGGATCTTTGCAGTATATTGGAAGACTGCTAATGATGGAAGGATGTCTCACACCAAGATATGAAGGATCAAAAAAAATTAATGGAGGCAAGCAAGAAAGTGGCTCTAGGAATGGAAGGACATCAAATCATGATCTACGACATCCAAGTAAATCAATTAAACCAAGAAAAAAAGGGAGGAAAATCACAGTCCCAGAATCATGGAAAATTAGATCAATCACAAGGAAACAAAAAGAAGAAAATATCACGAACAACTTGAAAAAACATCAATCACTACAAGAGAAAAAGAAAGAAAAGATCACGGACGTATCTGATACGAACGTGAGTGAAAGATGTGTATAGACATATCATACTGTAACATTCCTCAATCAAGGAATCAATTCAAATCCTTGATTGAGAAGAAATATTTTGGGTTTTCTTACAAAGAGTAACAGCTGAAGACTATAAAAAAATAAAACTAAAGATAGACAAAAGTCATGCAACTTCAAGAAGAAATATCAAAGTATCTCAGTCTTAGTCTCACAAAAGTTTGTAATCCTTAGTTTACAATTGTTATATAAAGAATACGATCGAGACAACTTTGCAATACGAACTCAAGTTGTGTCATAAAACATTATGAACAAAATAAGTCTTCAAACTTGTTTCTCATCATTGTACTCGATCCAAATGTTAAAAGATCTAAGGAAGTGATTGAAACCAAGGGTTCTTTTTTAATTTAATTTTTGGACTTTATTAATAGTAAAGCAAAATTAATTAAATTATTTCTACATTGATGGACCAATCCATCATAAAATCAAATTATGTAACTCGAGCTTATACAATTTTGGATAAAATACCTGGCTCACTCCTATTTGATAAAAACATATATATAATCCCCTAGGGTTTCCTAATCTATTTTGTTGCCTTCTCCGCCGATTGAGCTCTTTTCTAGGTGAAAATAAATGGTGTGTTCTTCTTTGAATCTATAATTAATCTTTTCGTACTTTGGGCATCAACACTTTGCCTTGGATCCTTTATGTTTGTACTATCTTCAGCTCTCAGAAGTAAGTACTTGTCCCTATGTTGCTTGTGATTCTTTCCATTCAGCTCAACTACTCTGCTTTTACTCTCATTTTCTCTATTTCTATTGGTACACAACTGAGTTCTCTGGTAGATGGGATATTTCTTCTTTTTTGGTGTTGAATTGAGGTTTGTAGGTCCTTGAGACTAATTGTATGTCCAAGTAAGCTTTGATTTCTGCTTTCTGTCTATCTTCTGGTAAGGAGATAATGGGATGCTTGAAACCACAAGTATTTGATATGCCATCTGCTACTCAGGTGTATTAGATGCTTAGAAGTCACTTGACCTCCCCTTTTACTAAGAGTCCTTTTTAATGGCTAAATCTGTATAGGCTAGTTAGTTGTTGGGTTTTATTGTTGCCCTTCTGGGTTGTAAATATTTCCTTGTGATCACTGGTAGCACTGTTAGTTGTAGCCTTCAACCTTATCATTCTTTTATTGATGATAATCAAATTTATGGACATTGTATCTTATCACTGTTAAGGATCTTCTTCCCTTTAATTTTTAAATGCTGAAATAATGTTATGCTGAAATCCCCCTTATCTATTGCTATATTTTTTAAATGATCAGCCAACTGATTACCTTCCCTTATTATATGTTGAAATTTTACCAATTTGTCTTTCACTGTTTCTCTAATATGCTTTATATAATCTAGAAAGTTCAATGGACATCTCCATTCATTAGTCTGTATTAACAACATGATAAGAGAATCCGTTTGAAAATTGACCTTGTTGAAATTGGATTGTCCACATTTAATTACTGCTTTAAGTATAGGATATGCTTCTGTTTCCATGTTTGTAGTATCAACAATCTTAGCTCCTTGTTCATAAATTAGATCTCCTCTTTTATCTCTTAAACAAAAATCATAAGAACTAACATCAGGATTACCTCTAGAAGCCCCATCCGTGTTGTATTTCATCCATCCTTCCTCTGAAACTTTCCGTTCCACCTTTGTGATCTTTACTTTGTATCTTCTTTTTTCTAATTCATGTTGTATATCTAGCCACATAGCTGGAAAAACTGATCTTGGATTCCTCACCTTGAGTAATAATCCAATATTTCTATTAATATTCTGTTAGTTGACAAAGTTTTACCATCATACTTAGAGTTGTTCCTTTTCCTCCACAATTTCTACAATATCATGCTAGGAATAGATTGATAGTAGGCTTTAGATATTACTTGAACTTCAGAATCCCACCAATTCATGATAAGTTCTCTGAGGCTAGCACCATTCATATTAATACCTGCAAAATAAGAGAAATAGGACCATGTCCTGTAAGCAGTGCCTGACTTAAGAAACATATGTGAAATGTTTTCTTGATCTGGCATAGTGAAACACCAGCACCTAGTAGGTCCTCCAATCCCCTATCTTTTCATATTATAATCAACTGACACCTTTCCTTTCCAAAATCTCCACATTAGGAAAGCCATTTTAAAAGGCAAACCTTTAATCTAAATATTTATGTATAATATATTCTTCTCTTCCATCTATTTAATGTAGTTTCATGTTGATCTAATAGTGAATTTTTTAGTTGGATTAAGCTTCCACACCATACTGTCTTGCCCCTCCCTCCTTTCTGGTATTCTTATTGTTTAAATGATATGATCTGTACTATCTACTAGAAACAATTGAGATATCACCTATTCATTTCAAGCTCCATCCTGAATTAAATCTTTCACCTGTTGATAATTATTGTCCCATTCCCTTGAATTCTGCACCAGAGTATAAAATCTCCTTCCCTAGTCTAATTATCAAACCACAAATTTGTATTTCCACTCCTGATTCTCCAGAGTATCTGATGCTCCACTAAATCCATTGCTTGTAAAATATTCTTCCATACTTGAGATCCAGCTCCTGTTTTCTACATCTCATTTGGGTCATTATTCCTACAATACTTTTTATGCATATATCTACTCTATATTGAATTTTTTGTTTGAAAATTCCTCTATAGATTACAAAATAATACAATTGAAACATCTTGGATATTCCTAAAATCCAATCCTCCTTCTTCCTCAGGAACACATAGCTTACTCCATTTAACCTAGTGCCTGCTCTTTCCCCCTATATGAGTACTCCAGAAAAATTGAGCAAACATTTTTTGAATTGTATTCTTAACATTCAGAGAAGGGTTCATCACTGACAAACAATGGATTGGAATAATTTGTAGCACATGTTTGATGAGAACAACTCTTCCTCCATAAGACAGCATCTTCCATTTCTATTATTGCAACTTCCTACTGATTCTACTCATAATATTCTGGTAGTAATCCTTCTTCTTTCTTATGTGAAATATAGGGCACAAGATAATTGAAAGGAAAATATTTTCTCAAAATCTGAGTAACCACTTCTGCCATTACAACATCATGAGATACTCCCTTATGTAAATACAACGAGTTTTTCTCCTTATTCACTTTTTGACTTGACATTCTTTTATACTTCTCTAAAGTGCTAGTCATTTTTTGCATTATGTTAAGCTCAGTTTTGCATAAAATTATCATGTTATCTGCAAATGCAAAGTGATTTACCTTAGGACTTCCTCTTGACATCCTAAATAATTAGAATTCTTTGGTAAGCATCAAAGATCTTAAAGCTCTAGACATCACTTCTGTTGCTATTGTAAAGAGAGTTAGGGATAGTGGATCCCCCTGCTTCAATCCTCTAGTGGATTTGAAAAATACATTTGGTTGACCATTTAACAGAATAAAGTACCAGTTGTTTCCCACTAGCCTGTATACCATATCAATCATAAACTCACCGAATCCCACTTTCCTAAATACTTTTGTAAGAAAAAGCCAATCAACTCTACATACGCTTTAACCATTTCAAGTTTGATTACCATATTAGGAATCTTACCTCTTTTCCTTATATCTGAATTATTTCTTGAACCATCAATATATTCTCTGTAATGCTTCTTCCCTGCATAAAACCAGTCTGTTCTTCTAATATGATATAAGGTAAAACTCTGTTAATCCTCTCACAAATAATTCTGGAGAAAGTATTGTTCACAAAATTACTCAATGATATTGGTCTCATATTGGAAAATATGTTTACAAGCAACTTTTAAAAATGCCAAATTTTTATGTGTAATAAATATTGGCAATTCAAGCCCACAAAATAAAGATATAACCATATTATAAACATCATGTCCAATAATATCCCAAGAATCTTGGAAAAATGCTCCTATCATACCATCTGGACCCCCTGCACTGTTCTTATTTAGTCCCATTACAGCTTTCTTGACTTATTGAATTTCAGGAATCTTGCTTATTTTTGCATTCTTCTCCTAATTCACTACAGTAGGTAATTTATTTAGCATTTCAAATTCATCATTATCTTCCTCTTTAGTGAACTGTCTCTGAAAGAAAGTCATTGCTTCTTGTGCAGTATCTTTTTGATCTTCTAACCATTCCCCTTCATCATTTTGTATTATGGTAACTTTAAGCCTACTTTCTCTCCTCTTCACTACTATATGAAAGAACTTACTATTTCTTTCCCCATCTTTAAACCACTCAAAGCCATCCTTGTGCCTCAAAAATTCTTTGTAATACCCCAAACTTTCCTTATGCCTAATTTCCTCTCTATAAGATTGAGGAATGAATTCCAAAGTGATTAATATTTAAATCATATAGAATTCTCCTAATTTTGACTTTTATCATGTAGGAAATTGAATTATCTTTCCAATGATATAAGATTTGACCAAATCCGTTAATCGGGCAAGAAGTTATGGCTAATTTAAGTTCCTGTCATCAAGCACTGTCATTCAAACCCTTAGAGCATCACGGAGAGGAGTAATATTCCAATTGTCAGTTTCCAGTAGCCTAGCATGATTGTATCACGTCATGCTGAAGTTTTAGGTCCCAACCAATGGGATAATGCAATGACTCTGTATCGCGGTGATCCTCAGATTCCCATTCGTCAATTTCCAGTGAGCCACCGCGATAGTGGCGCATTGTGGAGGCCTATAAAAGCAAGCTTCTAATTAAATTTTTCTAGTTTTGTCAAGGTTTAAAAGGGGGGTATTTTGGACAATTATCCTACCCCCAATCCGTCCAAAACATAAAATCTAGCATATTACAAAGCTCTTTATGCCCTAAATCCTCTTTCTCTTCAAAATAAAAACCCTAAGCATCCAAATCCTCTTGCAAGAAACTCAAGAGTTCACCATAGTTTTTACAAATTGAGTCAAGATTCAAGAGCCCCAAGTCAAAAGCTTCAATAACCCTCATTCAAGAGTTCTAATAACATCTCAAAAGTAAGTTATTCATCCAAGTTTATCAATCTAAGGTATGTTGGGTATTGAACAAGGGTAATCCTTTCATCCTTGTGCCCAAAGGCTTATTTGAACTACAATTTTCTATAATTTATGAGATTTTATATGAAATTGAATTGGGGCTTTGCACCCATTGTTATTGGTTGTAAGCTTTTGATGTTACCCATGAATTGAGAGTCTAATGGTATGATTTTTACATATTTTCTTAAGAAATTGAAGCTGGGTTTATACCCCATGATTTTAATCCTTGAGAAGTTAATAGTTGCAATGTTTGAAATATTGAAGTATATAAGTATGTTGATATTTTGAGGCAAATTGTTGTAACTTCTAGATTTCTACATGAATTATGAATCTATATGCTATCTATTATGCATTATGATGAGTTTTAACTTGAGATTGAATTCTGCGTCATTAAGCCCTACTTAAGACTTGTAATTTTATGAACTATTATACTATAATACCCATGATTTGAGTATTTTGAGATTATTGAGAAATGTTTTGACCTAATGGTCAGAGAGTTTTGAAATCCACTCTACCACATGAGATTATAGATTTAATTGTTAGGTTCTTATGAACCATAAAATTATTTTTGAAAGTAGATTTCCATTAGATGAGTGAGATAAACTAAAGGGAGTAGTATTTAGCACCGAGTTAGGTAAGTTACCACAGTTTCTTACCCCAGAACTATGTGCCACTGTAGGTTTGAGATTTTGGGCCTGAGACCAAGATGATTGGGCCCGAGGCCGAGATAAGTGATCACTGAGTTGAGGTTATACTCCTTGGCAAGAGTATGACACCTCTCCCAAACGTGAGGTTTCTTCCTTAGGAGGACAAGACGTTGGACTCCATGTAGCTCACATGGTTTATGTCAGTTAAGAGTACCTCCCTAAACTAAAGTATGTTGCATTGATATAGAATATTTTTCCCTATAGCTTTGGGATGAGATATTTTCTAAAATGAATGAACTGCTTTGAGCATTTTCCAAAGAAGGAAGTAGTTTTCTCTACTAAAATGAGTTGATCACCGGTTTTCAAACCAAAGTTATATGATTTTGAGTTCCAAGTGTTTGAGTTCAAAAGAGTTATAAGTTCTCAAGTATTAAAGAAGTTTTACTCCCCATGAGATATATGCATGAGTTGAAAGTATTGTTTAAACTTTCCTTCAGCCTATAAGTAATGAGAATAAGAGAAGAGTACAAATTTTAAAGCCAATGTATAATGACTCACGAGATTTGTGTTACATGTTTCATTCTACATGATTTATGAGCTTTACATTTTAGACTTATTCAAGCCATGTGAGTCATTCCTATTTGCATGCATAATTTAATTGAAGAGTATTAATATTATTTTATTTAAATACATACACCCCCATATACTCAGTACATTCCCAAGTGTTGATCCACATATATGTCTATGTGCTAAATTGTCTCATAATATAGGTACAAGTTGTACTATGTGCAGTCAAAATTAGACAGTTGCAGATTTCAGCCAGTAGATGATGAGTCCTCCTATTTCTAGGACTTTAGTTAGATCACTATTGTTCTTTACTTTCTTATTCTTGTGCACTGATTAGTGATAATTGGGGTCGCGTCCTTGCTATTAATAGTCAGTATTAGCAGAGGTTTCATAATCAGTCAGTAGAGTTAATGTATTCAGTTTCAGTTTCATTGTAAAAGCAGAGTTATAATCCTGTGAATTCAGTTTTGTATTGATTAGATTTAGAAAAGAGTTATCTTCCGCTGATATTGTACAAATTTATGCATTTTATTCAATTGCTTATGATTTTGCCAGTAGAAGGGTTAGCTTGGGGTCACTTGTGACCCTAAGCACCGTGTGACGTCTCGGGACCCATTTTGGGGTCATTACATTCTTCTTACCTCTTCAATTGGCAAATTCAAATTTGCTTGTTCTTTGAATAGAACCTTTCTATTATTTCCAGATGGATCCTCCTCAAATTGTTTCTCTCTTACTTTGTTAACCTCCTCTAATGTAGCAATTTCCTGGAAACTGTTACCAAAGTACTTTTTACTCCATTTTGCCAAAGAATTTTTAACTCTTTTCAACTTATAATGGAAAATAATAAAAGGATTTCCCATCACATCAGTTTCCCAATTTTCCTTTATTAAGTTAAAACAAGCTTTCTCTTTCAACCACATATTAACAAACCTAAAAGGTTTGTGAATATGTTCATTGACAGAGCTGAAGTGGATTTTCAAAGGAGTATGGTCTGAGCTATTCCTAAACAGATGCTCCACTTCCAGTATTGGAAAAAGGTCCTACAATTTTTCATTACAAATCACCCTATCAAACCTCTTAAAAATACACTCCCCATCAGTCCTTCCATTCCACCAAATATATTTACTTCCCTTAAAACTTGTATCCTCTAAACCACAAAGATTAATGCTTTGCTTAAAGTCTTCTGTTTCAGCCACAGTAACTGGAAGACCTTCTAATTTTTCCTCTTTTCTTATAATTACATTAAAATCTCCCCCTATCATCCATGGATCTTAAATTGTCTGATCCATTTCCTTCGGTGAATCCCATAACATTAACCTCTCTACTTGAGTACATTTAGAATACACCAATGTAACTAGAATTGAAATGCCAATTTTCGAATTGACCAATTTAATGGTCATTTGTTGTTACTCATATTTTATTATAGTACACTCCACCAAATCATCAATCAAAGGCCATATTTTCCATGAAGAATTTTTTGTTGCTTATTTCATTCCTAATCTTCTCTTGTACTCTTCAATAGTTTGGTTTTCCTGGAAAGGTTTCATTAAACCAATGAATGAAAAGTGATATCTTTTTTGCAAAGTGATAAGCCAGTGAATGCCTTCTGAGTTTTTAATGATCTGTTATTCCAGATTAGTGCATTCATTTAGACTTATTTTTTAGAGAATTCCTTATCTTCATTGACAAAGTTATAGCTCCTTTGTCTTTCTTTCTCTGTATGCTTTGAGTTATTTTTAACTTTTCTATCTGCCTAGGAGATAGATTTCCTTCAATTTCTACCTTGTCAATGTTTTTTCCCAAATCTCCTTTATCCAAATTTACTTGCTCCTCATTATTGTATTGAATCTAATTTTCAACTTGGATTGCTAAGGGTAATATTATTTCTATCACTTTTTTTGCGTCCTTTCCGTCATTAAACTGAAACTAATTCTAGTTGCTTTGCTTGCTCTTCCTCATGTGCTGATTTCTACTTAACTGTTTCCTTATTTCTATCAACGGTAAGTTTGCATACATCTTTCTACTAAATCTTTCCTGTCTGTCTTTCATCAATCTTCCCATCTTCTATCTTCTCTCCTACTTTAATTTCTATTGTTTAATTGGCGAGCTTTTGGTAAAGCTACTCATCACCCATTCTTTTGTACTTTGGTTACTCTTCTTCTCTCCCTACTCCTTCACATTGTCATTGCTTACTTCTTCTTGCACCTCCTGTGTAAGAACATCAAAAGCATTAGCTACTGGAATATCCAGTTGATTGTCTTCTTCCACCTCTCCTATAATATGGCCAAATTTGTCTCATTTATACTTATTCCTCTTTGTTAGCCATTGTTGCTTGAAATTTCTTCTACTTCTGTAATTATTCCTCACTACTTATGAATCATTCTCTTTCTTCTCCTCTATTTGTGCACTTTCATCTTCATTCTTTTTTTATTTTGCTTTTCTAGTAACTCTGTATGTGTATTCCAACATGAATTTTCATCATGTCTTTGGAAATAGCATTCTTTTCATCATGTCATCCATTTTCATCTGCGCTTGACTAATTTTATTTAAATTGGTGTAATATGTAGTAGAGTCTAAGCCATAAGTGTATAGCTTACTCAAGAGCAAGCAAGAAATTAAGTGTAGGGTATTGATGTGAGGTTAAAAACTATGCTATTTTTATTTATTTTTTGTATCATATTTGACTTCTTTTAGTATCGTCTTGAGCATAAATAATGTGAACTACACTGGTGTTTTATCTCATATTTGTTCTCGTTTTAGTATCGTCTTGAGCATAAATTATGTGAATTACACTGGTGTTTAATATTTTGTTTATACAAAAGTGTCTTGAGGTATTTAGAGCTTAAATAAGAAGAAAAATAGCAATAAGAATGTCACGATACATATTCCACCACGAGTGGCACCCACACTACCCCTTTGCTGGGAGAACCATCTAACTCAAATAGTCCAACTCTAGTACTTAACAAAATTTTAGAAGAGAAATAGTGATTCTTTTAACAACCAAATAAGTCAAATAAATAAACAAGTACTGGAAGAACTAAATGTATAAATTACCCCCGAAACATCATTGTACTAAACCATCTAATAGTGCCAAACTGCAGTTACGACCCAAAAAATAAAAATAAGGAAAATATCTATGTCTAAAGTAATTAAACAAGAATAATAATTATAAGGACTTATGGTTGTCTGAAAGATATAGCTCACCCTTGAGTTAGAACGATCACTTGCTAAAACTGAGGTCTTGATGAAGCCGCTGGAATACACATTGTACTCAAATAAAAGAAGCGTAAAGGTAGTGTCACGATAAAGCCACTATGTACTAGTAAGGTCATTGGTCAACATAAATAATAAATATGAATACATAACCAACATATTGTAAATAAGTACAACCATGTAAAACTTAACATTTATACCTTCACGTAACCCCTTCTTGATAAGAACCAAGCAAACCAGACAAGTATAAAACAATACAGAAAATCCACAAAGACAATATCATAAATAAAAACAATTAACTCAACTTTTCCAAAATTATTCCTAATTATACTTCAATAAGTAGTTACACATTTTAAGTATGTTAATAGCACAGATAACTCGTGGTTTCAATAACAACATTATCAATCAATTCACTCAAGGAACCCACAATAGCAATATATTGTACACACATGCTATGCGTCTTATGGTTCTCCACTATCCATGACCTATAGGGACGATCTTAGTTCAAGTACCAAAGCTAACACAAACGTCTAGTGTATGCCTCCTTTATACTAAAACAATGTTATACCAACCTTATTTCAATGCCCCTATCCTTATACCCCATAAATTCAATTAATCCTATGATGATGAGATTTATTGGTTCATCTTACAATATAAATTAATTTCATAATAAACAAAATCATAGTATGATACATAAGAACCACACTTGTATTTCAACAAATCCTCTTTTACAATCTAATTTTGGGTGATTAACAAGTTTTAATACTATCCCACAAGTTAATAAGCACATCATGCATTGCAACAAGTAGACAAAGAGGCAGGTAATATGCATACATAAATTAAATTGAGTATCAACTATATTCAACCATAACCTACCTCAATCCAAGCCTTGTGATGTGCCATGATTTTATGGCACTTTCGATGAGTAAAATAAGGAAATTATGCAGGAGCTTAAGAATTATTGTGGTATATAATGTGTTTTTGTTGTTCATTTTACAGGAAAACATCATATCAAAATCTTAGAAAGAAAAATGAAGAGTTGTTGAATCGGTGACTCACAAATTGACCCACAACTCATGGTAGGACCTATAATCATGATTTGGCATGTGACTTAGAGATTTGAAGCTAACAAATAAAGTCTAATTACTATGAGAGGACTCGTGACTCATGACTCCAACCTACAACCGTGGGTGGCAGTTGTGAGTCAAGTATTGAAAGTTGAAGTCAACTCTGATTCCCACAATTGAGACCCATGACTCATGGGTCTGATCCATGACTCAACCTACTAGTCGTAGGTATCGTTGATCTGCTTTTAATACATAGATTAGGATAAGATTTATTTTGTATCTATGAATACTCCCTTGATGTTTTATTATTAGTTTATGCACTTTATACACTTTTTACATTATTCTGAAGTTCTGAGAACATTATTGATTTAGGAATTATTAATATTGGTTTTTAAGGTTTCTAATTAATTTGTGATTTTGGTTTTTCATCTTATTCTTGTAAGTTCAACATTATTCTTTCATCTATGAAATCTTTGTGTGTGCCTACAATCAAGAGTAGATAAAACCCCATAACTAAGGTTGTGGGAACCATCATAAATTAACAAAATAGGGATAAGTGTGAAATCATTCTACATTAATGTTCTTGCATGTCTTGGTATTTCTTTTGATTTTATTTCTTTCTTGATGGCGACCAACATCAAGAACCTATATGTATTCTAAACTTGCTCAAGAAAGAGGTATAAACTAGGAAAAGAAAATAACAGTAATTTGGAGCTACCAAATTTATCTAATTAACTTGAGTTGTAACAAGGACAGTTAATCGAAAATCACAAAACAAGGATTAGTAATGCAATGCTCTGATCTCAAGTAGAGATGAGTGAAATTCACTAAATCAAGGTCAAGAGATGGTTGGGTAATACATATTTTGGTAGATTTTACATTCAAGGCATTAGGATATTCTGTTAAGCACGAACATCTATGGAGTTTAAAGTCATAGGAAAACAATCCTAGTGCATGTCTAATATTGATCATAGTTTAATTAACCAGCAATTGCTCTTATTATATTTACTTTTACAAAAAAACCTTTTACGTAAATAATTCCCAATTACATTAGAAAACTCTTGACAAACTTTTGGCCTATTCCTTATAGGATAGACCCTAAATTTGATTCAGTGATTGCTTTATAATTTTTGAGAGGTGTAATTTGGCCGACATCAAAATTTAGCACCGTTTCTAGGAAATATGATTACAAATTGATAGATTGAGTTTATTGAAGTCGTTAGTTTTGTTTGTCGAATTATGCTTTTTAAAAAATTCTAGGGTACACACTAATTTATGCCCAGTACTCAAAGTTAATACAATCTCTTGATTCCATTTGATCCTGAACTTGAGAGAACTCTGAGAAGGAATCAAAAGATGAAGAGAGGAGTTTGTGATTAAGGAGCCCTACTCAAAAGGGCTTATGATGACCCAATAGTATTAAATCGACTATCTCAGCATGGTGTTCAGAAAACTATAGAGCAAGTTACTGCTCACTTAATTATTGAGAAAACTGCAAGATAAGAAGCTATCCGACGAGCTGCTTGGGAAGAAAAGGCTAGACAAAAAGAGAAAGATCATCTAGCTGCAGTTAAAAGGGATAGAATGAGAAGAAATAGAGGTCAACGACCCATCCAACAATACCTTCCAGTGTAATGATCTAGACGTAGATTTTGGGTATGTTGAAATAGGTGAAACCATTCTTCCAGAATTTTTCCAAAGGACTAGATTTGATATTACATGCATGATGATTTAGTTATTGAACTTGAAGAGGGGGCCTCCTGATCTGCCTACTAATGATGCAAACATGCATCTTATGAACTTTTTGGTAATTTGTACTTTGTATAGTCTGGTTGGGGTGAGTTAGAAAGCTATACAACTGAGGTTGTTCCCATTCTCTTTGATAGGGGAGGCAACTTTGTGGTTAGGAGAGCTACTTCGTGGATCTATACCACTTGGAATGAGTTGATGAATAGTTCTTGGACTGATTTTCCAACCCTCTAGAATGCTACAATTGAAGAATGAGATCTATAATTTCAAGCAGTTACATTCAGAGGTGCTATATATGAAATGGTTAAGGTTAAAAAATAAGCTACAGAATGCTCCAAATCACAGAATAACGGAGAAAAGCTTGATTGAGATATTCTATATAGCCTTCAATGCTAATACCAAGGCTTTAACTGATACTATCACCAGAGGATTCTTCATGAGTCTTCGTTATGAGCATGATTTAGAAATGTTATATCATATCACCAAAAACAATTGAGAGTGGCACACTACGAAGGTAGAGAGATCAGTCCATACTTTTACAATTGGTGCTTTTACTGATTAAAGAGATTTAGATGATATGGTGGCTTAAGAGGTAGCAGAATTGAGAAGTAACATTGGCCTGCTTAAGAAGTATTTTGTAATGATTGGAGAAAAAAAAGTAAATGCAGTGGGTACAAAAGTTAAGGCTTTTATAAATGAAGAGTTAGATTCTGAGTAAGAAGTTAAGTATTTGGATAAAGAGATTATGGGATTTTCAAGCCATGGTCCAAGGTTCTAATCAAGATAATTGGATTTTGAGGTAAGCGAATCAAGGTTAGAATAACTATAGAGATATGTATAAGGATAGAGTAGAGAGCGTGATATTGACTGAGGAGGAAAGATACTACAAAGCTAAGGGTGTCCTTTATGCTCCACTAGGGAACTGGGATACCAAGTTTGGAAGTTCAAGAATGAAAGCATTGGTTGCAAAGCTTGTGAAAGGTTCATAGATCCAAGAGATTTCCTTAAGGAAATAAAGGCAAATATTTTAGGGGTTGAGCTAGAAGATAGAGCCACATGCAACTGCTATTGAGCAGCTTGTGCAATAGTTTGGGAAGATGTCTACCACTTTCAACTAGAATCAACCAAACACCCTTCCTAGAAACATTCACCAAAGAACGATAATCATTGTCTAGCTATTACTACTCAAAGAAGTAAGGCCAATATTGATCTACCTTCTCTGTGGTTAATGACATGAGTAATGACCCTATATAGATTGATGATGCAGGTGAGGATGAAATATAAAAGTTAGTGATGAAGGATGAGGCATCTCAAAAGCCTATAGTTGTAGAGAAAAGAGTTGACAATGATAAAGAAAAGGGTAAGGAGGTCACACTAGTATTGAAGCCCAATCTTTGACCTCCTCCACTTTTTCCCAAAGATTGAGAAATAAAGACAAATAAAGAAAATATTAAAATTTGTTTCGATGTTGAATGAGTTAATTGTGAACATCCCTCTAATGGAATTACTTAAACAAATGTCTGATTATGTCAAGGTTATAAAGGATTTGGTGACAAAGAACAGAACTATTATTTATGCGCCTTTTGGTGGTTTGAACCATTTTTATTCAATTATATCTCATTCTATTGTGTAAAAGAAAAGTGACCCCGGTGCCTTCGTAATTTCTTTTGCAATTGGATCATCTAAATTTACCAAGGATTTGTGCACCCTAGGTGCAAGAATTAACTTGATGCCATTGGCAGTGTTCAAATAATTAGGTTTGAGACTCCTCAAACCAATAACGATGCAGTTATTGATAGCTGATTGTATGAGCAAAAAATATGTGGGCATATTGTTTGATTTTTTGACAAGGCAGAAAACTTCATCTTTTTTGCCTATTTTGATATCTTAAATTTAGAGGTTGATTTTGAGATTCTCATAATCTTGGGGAGATCATTTTTAGCCACTGATAGAGCATTGGTGGATATGGAAAGGATTGAGCTAAAGTTTAGGTTGAATAATGAGCAAGTCAAGTTCAATATTCACAAAACTATGAATCAATCAGCAAAAATGAGGGTGGTTTCAATAATAATCAATTTCAATGACTCTGGAAGCTAACCCAAGGGCTATCTATATAAAATCTGAGTAATCAAGACCCTTACGTCATACTGCAACATTATATGGAGCGCTGTTTGGGAGTCAACCCAAGGTGGCTTGTTATTTTTGCATTTCTTTGATTCTTTTTAGTGTGATTGACATTTGACCTACACACCTAAGGTGCTACAGGTACTTTCCTAACTTCCTTGATTTACTTTGGCCTAATGTATTAGGGATAATCCATGCTTATTTGATGGGAACAGGCCTACTTGTGGGTCTAGATGTTCTCTAGGGATTTTTGTTGTCATGTCTTTTTTTCCTAGAGTGTGCTACCATAGTACAGCCAATATGTTTAGGATATTGTGTTGTTGGTTATATGTGTTATGTTTGTTTTCTGTGAATAGGAAAAAAATAAGAAACCTTGGGGCAGTTACATTCTTTTGTGTTCTATGATAAATAAAATGATACCCCTCCTATTATTTCTATGAACTAGTGTTTTGTAAAGATATTAAATTATGACTTGTTGGATCTTATTATAGCATTAATATTAGGGACAAAATAACCAAAGCTTAAGCTTACATGAACCGGATAAGTTGTAGTTGATAATGTAACCATGAACTATGTGAGTATGAGATATTTACTTAGTTCACTTTGTGTGCGTAATCCAAAACTTGTCTAGTTAGTCTTGCCTAGGTTGTAGGATAGTTGGTAGGGACAGGGTCATAGGTCATTTTGGAATAAATCCACTTTTAGCCTAAACGATCGACCAAATAAAAATAAGTATCCTTCAATGTCAAATTTGAGCATGAAGTGACATATTTTCTTGCATTAACCCATTCACCTTCCCATTTTAATTACAATGAATCTATTTTAGCCCTGTCCCTCCTTGGATATTTTGTACCTCAACTCAGGAAAATTTTCTAAGTTGAGAACGGCTAACATAGAGGTGCATAGTTAAGGACGAGTATGAAGAAGTTGGAAAAAAGAAAAATAAGGTAGGGTTAGGTGTGGTAAAAAAAAGATTTAAAAATAATAAATTTAAAGAGTAAAGTGAAACCACAGCCAATTTGAAAATAAATAATAAAGAAAAAAAAGAATAAAAGAAGCATGGTCGAATAGTGGATCCATAAATGTAAATGTAGTGTCAAGGAGGGTTAAGACACTATTACCCATTTGTACAATACCTGCACCTAAACCTATATTACAAGTAGAGAAAAGTCGTATAGTGATCCCAGTCCAATTGTTCAAGAAACAAAGGCATAGAAAATAAAGTCAAGCCTATGGTATTTCATGCACATTGTTTGAATTAATTTGTGAGTGTGAGTTCTTTGTGTAATCGACTGTATTGATATTCATTATATTATTGTGAGAGTAGGGGACTTCTTTTCTGTGAGGGTACGTGGGTTGCATTGTTAGCTACTTATTTATTTGGGAAGTGTCATTTGCATACATGCTTGGTTGTTTGTTGTTGATCTAATGTCATCACTTGATCCCTTCCGTGTCATGATATTTTGTTACATGTAAACACACAGTGGTTTTGAGAGTTTTACATAGAAGGGGGTTAAAAGTATGAACTGAACTAAATTAAGTGACTGTCGTAGGTGACTTAGGTTTCTCTTAGTTAAGCATTGTGGTTATTTATTGTGTTTTATTTGCCTAGAGACATGCAAACGTTCTAAGTTAACGGTGTTGATGTGCCATGGTTTCATGGAACTTTTGATTCTTAAAACAAGGAAATTATTTAGGAACTTAGGTATTCTTGTTGGATATGATGTGTTATTATGTTGGTTTTGCAAGAAAACAGGTTTCAAAGAAAAAGCTCAGAAAGAAAGATAAAGTTCTGAATTGGTGGCCAACGAGTTGAACCATGACTTATGGGTGGGGCCAATGAATCATGAGGTGGGGCGTGACTTGGAGATCTGAAGCTAAGAAAGGATGTCTGATTCCCATAAGAGGACTCACGACTTGTGACTCCAAACCACGACTCGTGGGTGGCATTCATGAGTTAAGTACTAAAAGTTAAAGCCATCTTTTATTCCCACAATTGAGAGCCACGACTCATGGGTTTGATCCATGACTCAACCCATGAGTCATAGGTGCTACTAAACTACTTTTCCTACATAGTTTAGGATAGGATTTATTTTGTATCTATAAATAACCCCTTGATATTTTATTATTAGTTTACGCACTTTATACATTTTTTACACTATTTTGAGGTTCTGATATACATTATTGATCTAGAAATTATTGACATTGGTTTTTAGGGTTTCTAATCTATTTGAGATTTTAGGTTTTTATCTTATTATTGTAAGTTCAACATTATGCTTTCATCTATGAATCGTTTTGTGTGCTTATGATCATGAGTAGCTAAAACCTCATAACTGGGATTGTGGGAACCGTGATGAATTAACAAAACATGGATAAGTATTAAGTCATTCTAGACCAGTGTTCTTGCATGTATTGGTATTTTCTTTGGTTTAATCTTGATGGTGGCCAATTTTGGAACTCGCTTGTATTCTAAACTTGTTCGAGAGAGAGGTATAGATTGGGAAAAAAATAACAATAGTAATTTAGAGCTACCAACCTTTATCTAATTAACCTGAGCCGTATCTGAGATAGTTAATCTGAGATCACAATACAAGGGTTTGTAATGTGGTGCTCTGAATCTGAGAGGAGAGATTCACCTAAACCAAAAGTGAGAGACGGTTGGGTGACACATACACAGATAGATTTTTCTTGCAAGGAATCAGAATGGTCAATTAAGATAGAACAACTTATGGACTTGTGAATTCATGGGGAATGCAATTCTAGTGTTCATTTCATATTGATCACAATTTGATTAACCACCAACTACTACTATTATTACTAGTTGTAAAAAATCCCTCTTTTTATTTATGTAATTTCAAGTTACATCAGTAAACTCTAGACAGACTTTTGGCCTATTCCTCGTGGGAATGACCCCAACCTATTTAGGTTCAATATTTGATTCAGGGACCACAATATACTATTTTAGAGGTGTAATTTGGGTGACCTGACTTTTCACTTGCTCTAACGAACTTGAGCTTTCCTCTTTCTTGCAGTTTACACGTTGTGGTCTGAAAACAATAATATAACTAACATTCGAACATTGGCCTACCAATTACCAAGATTATTACCCAATCTCATAACTCTAAAGTCCAAAAACATGATCATTCCTTTATTCTAGGGTTCTCTACCTTTATTTTACCAATTTCATATTTATAAAGATTAATTCTAAGCATGCAATCATAGTTTATATATCTTTAACAAAAACATAAAAGTTTCACCCTATTTTCTACTAAATTACAAAAAAAAATTAGTCTAGGCCAAGTCAAATCATCCTACTTTCCTCTATAATGGCCTAGGTGGAGAAATAAAGTACGATAATCCCAGAACTTTATCTATTTTATAATACGCTCTAATATATTGATATTTTGGATGAATTGAAACACCCTGAATTTTGGCAATTGGATATTTCCTAAGTTTTTAACTTTCTGTGGATCATATGAGTCACATGGTGAGGGTATGGGTCAGGTGACCTATTTCGTAGGATGTCCAGTGCTTGGTAGTCAAGTTTCAATTTTGGTTAAAGTTTGGTGGTACTGGTCATATGGTTGGTGATGGGTCATTAGTTTGATCCTTCACTTAATCTAAAACTTAGTGACTTGACTTAGATCTGAGTACGAGTGGCTCACTATAAGCCGTAAGGATAGGGTATGAGTGGTATAGTCCAAACTGTATGTTGCTCATCATCTAGCCTTGATATTCAGCTTAGGGTATAACTAGGTGGGTACTTATCATATGGTGATGGTATGACTTAGAAAAGAGGGAGTCAGATGGTGGACAGTGTGTGATGTCGAACTTTCTATCCTGGGTACGAGTTAGGGGTACTACCCATATGATGGGGTACGAGTAAGGTGCCCAAAGTGTACCCACCTGAGGGAATTTTTACAGTTCAAGTTGGGGGTATTCTGGACATTTTCCCTCTTAACTTCTTTTGATCTCACAACTTAAAACACTCTTGGGACTTCATTAACCTACTATTCCCCAATCAAACACTCTCAAATCACTCTTAAATCTCTCTCAAGCTCTGGAGTTAGGAAAGGCTAGGGTTTTTTTCAAGGCAATCAATTAAGGCTCTAAAGGGTGGTTTCTCTCTGTATTCCTTATTATCTAAGGCATGTTACTCCTCCCTTATTGTTATTTCAACTAAAGGAATGTTTTATGAATGGTTTTCATGGCATAATGATGGTATAATTTTGGATTTTGAATCATATGTTAGGGGTTTTGGTTATTAATGGTTGATTTATGTTTTACTTATGGTTTTTATATTATAATGGTGGTTTGAACATGTGATTGCATGGGAATGGTCAATTGGTACTTGGTTTTGGTTATGAAAACTATATGCCCTCAACATATTTGTTAAAATGCCTATGAGAATGCTTTTATTACATAGTTGGACTTTCATTGAAAACTATGCATGGTAAAATATGGTTATGGAACCAAAATTGGTTAAATTATTTTAATGGCTAAATGGTAAGGCCTTGGTGGCAATGGATTTGATTTAAAACCTTGTGGGGTACACAAAAATCCCCCAAGTAAATCTAATAATGGAACCTACGGGGTACATGGAAATCTCCTAAGTGATTGGCTAAGGATATTGCTTGCAAGCTATAGCCGGTATGACGATTCCATTTCTTATAGCCTTAGTTAATAATATATGTAATTGGTGGTTTGATTGTGCACTAATGGTTTTAATTGTGCAATAATGGCGGGTTGTGATAGCTAATCGTGAAGGTGTGAGTCCAATGGATGGACACTAGAAACTCGTATTTGCCGACATGAGGATTTGTCATGGCGAACATAAACTTATGGGGTACACAAGAATCCCCTAAGTTTTACTTGTATATATGTATCATGGAGGGAAAAGGGTTCACGAGAATCCCCAGCCCCTTTGATATCTCCGGTTTGTGTGGTTACATATATTGGGCCCATTCAGGGAGTAACACTGGAACCATATAGCCCGTGGGTGGTTCTAGGATAGTTAAGCTACACATACCCAGATTAATGGTTTTAAAGGAATGCAAAACCCGGTTCTCTTTCCCAGCATGGATATATATATATATGTATGTATGTATGTATGTATGTATATATATTCATGGTTGTGCTTGCATATGATTTTTTACTTGGTTTCAAATATTTGCATTATTTTATCCTTATCCTGAGTGCATGCTAGCGTTCGCCTGCTAACCAATCTTTGAGCACTGTATCCCCACATGATGTAGGAACTGGTCATGCTACTCCTCCTGCTCAGTGATTGGATTTGGGAACAACTTGTGTTGGATTAAAGTGGTGAGCTTCCATACTCCGGAAGGCTCCATTTCATGTTATATATTTCTCTACATACTTTTGTCATGTCATAGACATTAGTTTTGTCTATGGTCGGGGGAATGTCCCGACCAGGTATTATTTTACTTTTGAATAGAGGCTTTGTGGAACTATTTTGGGTTGGTATGAGTGGTGCCACTATTCGTGGCATTGGTATTGGTATTAGGGTTGACACCATTTCACTATATTTGATTTGTGATTGTTCTATTTGGTTATGTTGTATATATTCAGAATTTTATCAAATAAAAGGCGTAGAGCAGTTATGCTTGGGGTATTGGGGGTGGTCTCTGGTCCTGGTTGGGTTGAGGAACCTGACATAACTAGGCACCAATTTGAGTCGCATCAAATTGGCATTAGAATCCTAGGTTCATGGTTATTTGGAAATCCACAAAGACGTGTCAAGTAGAGTTTTTTTAAGGGTATGTAGCGCTCCACACTCATAAGGGGGAGGCTACAAGACATTTAGGAATATTTCTCTTTCTTATGTTTTATTTTCAAGCTATGGAGTCTAAGTCCTGAAATCTTCTTTAATTCCCATTTTTTCACTTTTTAGATCATGCCTCGACAATTGAAGTTCACGAAAACTCTTCTATTCCAACTGAGGACAATGTTAATGGGAAACGGTCTACTCATAGGATTCACACTTAGTCTAGAGGTCCGGTTCCTGATTGTTCTAGAATTCCAACGGTTCCTTATAGTCCACTACAGGCTCCTAGGCTGACGTGACAAATGTTGAGTACTGTCAGTCGATTCATATGATTGCTCCATTGGTAGCTTTGCAGGTTGAGCATGTTGTATCTTCTACTCTATCTTCTAAGGCCATAAGGGTTGGCCAGTTCATGAGGTTGAGCCCTCCGACCTTTATGGGTGCTAGGGTGGAGGAGGATCATCAGGTTTTTCTGTATGAGATGGAAAAATTTTTTAGGGTTATGCATGCCATGAATATAGAAGGGTTGGAGTTTGTTACCTACCAGCTGAATGATGTGGCGTACCAATAATACAAAGAGTGGGATCGGTCAAGGGGTGATGATGATGTGTCCTCTCTATAGGAGGATTTCTCTAATGCATTTATGGAAAACTTTTTTCCTCAAAAGTTAAGGGAAGTGAAAGCAAAGAAGTTCATTAATCTGAAGCAAGGGAAGGTGCCAGTTAAGGAATATGTTTTGAAGTTTTACCAGTTATCCCAGTATGCTCCAAAAATAGTGTCTAATATAAGGGGCCAAATAAGAAAGTTTGCTTTGAGACTGCCTCGTGAGTTAATCCTTAAAAGTAAGGCCGCCTTGCTAATCAAGGACATGGATATCTCTAGGTTGGTTGTTTACATACAATAGGTGAAGAAAGAAAAGAAAAGGTAGGATGAGATAGGGGAAAAGCAGGGCAAAAATTTTAGGTTCTCTAAGCATGAAGGTGGCCAATAGCAGGGTGGCATGGATGGTGGTGAGTGGCCCAAGAAGAAATGGGGCAATTATTGGTCTTACTCAATGGCTAGTACTCCTTACCCAAAGCCTTCGGCTGAGAGGCCATTCCAAGGTGGTGATAACTTTAGGGCACAAGATGCCCAATCTCAGACTAGTGGGGCTAAGCCAGCTCCATCATATCTTTTTTGTAAATTTTGTGGTCATTTACGCATAGGTTTCTTTGATGAGGGAAGGGTCAGGTGCTTCAAATATGGTCATCCAGGCCATATGCTTAGAAATTGTCCTATTGGTAAGGTAGCCTCTGGGCAAATAAAGTTTTGGTCGCTTCGTCTTTAGTTCCAGCACCAAATATGCACCATCTAGTTTTGGCACTAGTCAAAACCATATTTATGATCTTACTACCCGACAGGAGTTCGAGGCATCACCTGATTCGTGATTGGTATGTTGAAACTCTTCTCATGATGTGTATTGTTTACTTGATCCAGGGTTCACTCTCTCTTATGTGACCCTATTTATGATTGTGCATTGTGGTTTTAGTCACGAGTATGTTTTGGACCCTTTTTCTATTTTGTAATACCCTAAACTTTCTTTAAGTCAAATCTAGCCTCCAAAAGAGTTAGTGATGACTTCCTAAATGATTAATATTAAATCAGATAGAGTTTCCCCAATTTTGACTTTTTATCATATGTGAAATTGAATTAGCTTTCCAACGATACCAATTTCTTCCAAATCTAATATCAGAGTAAAAAGTTATGGACGTTTTACAGAGAGCTGTCAGAGCCGCCCAGGTGCAAAGGGAAGGTTGATGGACCATCGATCTAGCAATGGACCGTTGCCTAAACTATCATAGCTAAGGTAGTAAGTCAATCTTCTGGCTAAGGTACGACGGATAGGTTGACAAACCGTCGAACTTGTGATGGACCATCGCCCAAGCTGTCGCTACTAAGGTAGTGAGTCCCTATTGTGGTCCATGTGCGACGGTCAGAACGACGGACCGACGAGCCAGTGATGGACCATCCTACGAGCCATCACAAATCCCGTTCAGCAATTTAAAGCCATTTTTAAAAGGGTATTTGGGTCTTTTTCCACCCGTTTTAACCCCTAATTATACTGGACAATAGCTCATAACTTCATTATTTATTCACAACACTAAATTAGGGTTTTTCTTAAAGATCAATCCCCAAGAACAAGAAACCCTAGGTGCTTCATCCTAAGTCAAGAACTCAAGCTTTCCTCTACCAATCTTTAAGAAATCATCCACCCAGGTATGTTAAGTGTTCATTCATGGATTCCTTTCATCCATGAAGCCCAAGAATCTAATTTTTAAATTATAAATTGTGATGTTTATGTTGTGGATTGATTATGATCATGTTGATGTTATGTATGATACCCAAGTTGGAATTATTAAATGTGTATTCTTAAATTTATGCTAGCATGTGGATTGAAATCTACTAAATTGTGTTGATTTATGCAACCATAATGAATTGATTTAATGTCCATGCCTAAGCTTATAGTTATGCATGCAAGGTGTCATATAAAATGCCCAAGAGAATAGGAAATATGCCTTATGACTCAATTGTGACCAAAATGATGACCTATGCTTTACCTTTATGTTCAAAATGACTTCCATGTTATTGTTATGCATTTAAATTGTTAGATGGATTGTTCTTGAGATTAGCCTATGAAATTGTGACATATTTATATGCTTTCCTATTCATGTATCAAACCATGATAATCAAGTACCTTATGAAATTCCCCAATGATTGTATTATGGATTATTGATTATGGTTGTGAGTCCAGGAAGTGTCATGTCTTATCTCATTCTATCAAGTCCTGGGGGGTAAGTGTACCTGATAATTTAGTTGTGTGCCTAGAGCTAGTTTCATATTTTCAAGATACTCTCAGTCAAGCCATGTTTAGCAGAATTCAGTCAGCTTCATGACTCAGGAAATCTCAATAATCTCAATAATCACAGTCAGTTATCAGATCTCAGTGATACTCCATCAGTTAACTGAACTTAGTAAACTCAGTCCAGTCAGTTCAATATAATTAATTTAGTGTCTAATCAAATGGGAGTATGATTCAACACCGAGTGAGCCCAAGGATGGGAACTCACCTGTGAGTAGAGGGTGTGATTCCTAGAAGCAATCCTTGCACTCCAGAACTACGTCGCCAGCATAGGTTGAGATATCTAACCTGTTAGATAAGGGTTGATAAGGTGGCTAAACCTGTTAAATGAGGGTCCCATCATTCTTCTTAGATGAGGGATTACTCATAGATTTTCCTTACCAGTGGCGCGGTATCGAGACCTTTCCAATTGGGGTTACATATTGAACCCCAACTCAGCTATAATACATTATTTGGGGCATGTTGGTTAGATGATTACTTCCCACAGTTTCAGTATAGAATTAGGACCGTCAGATACAATCATTCAGTATCAGTAATAGAACTCAGATAGTTCTACAGGATTCAAGGCTGTCAGATACAGTAAACTCAGAATAGTACAAACTCAGCTAGTTCCATCTAAAACTAGACTGTCAGATACATTCGCTCAATATCAATTATTGCAGTTATATAGATATCAGTATCTCATGTTATCAGTACTCAGACTCAGTAATCATGTTATCACGAACTTAGTTATAGTTATTATGTAGTCATACATGTATTCTCATATTCATGTTATGCAGCCAGTTAGTGTAGTTCATATATGTGAACCCTTTTGCATTCAGCCTACCTCATATGCATACCAGTACATTCAAATGTACTAACACAATTATGCTATTGTGTTTTATACCATAGGTTCAGAAGCATGAGCTCCAGAGCATCAGTAGCATTCCAGTCTCTGCAGTCAGAGTTAGCAGTGAGTCCTTATCCTTCGTGGACATGACCATTACTTTATTATCTCATTAATTAATTTATTTCAGTAGTAGGAGTTAGTTGGGGACATGTTCCATCAACTTCTTATTAAGATAGTACAGTTAGTTAGAGGTTTTTCAGACTATAGTATGTTCAGACAGTTTATTTCAGTTGTTTTGGGTATTTCATACCCCATCCATATGTTATGTTTTATCAGTTATGTTATAGTTTTGAATCTTATGGCCTTACAGTCTTTATTTTTGCATTTATATAGTATATATTATGTAGTTTTTAGGTGCAGATATCAGTCATGGGTTAGCTTATGATCCTTCGGGGTCATAAGCACCGTATAGCATTCTGGGTACCAGATTCAGGGCGTTACATATTTTACCTTGGTAGGTAGCTCTGTGGTTTCAAAAAGAGTCTGTAGGGGGGGTATCTGCTGGTAGTAAAGATACTTTGGTGGATCTGTTTGAATTAAATATAGTTAATTTCGATGTCATATTGGGGATGGATTGGTTGTACTCGTGCTATGCATCTCCAGATTGTTGGACCTATAAGGTTATCTTTAATTTCCCTAATGAGCTGGTTATCGAGTGAGAGGGTAGTTCCCTATCTCCTAAGGGGAGGTTTATATCATAGATTAGAGCTCGGAGATTAATCTCCAACGGGTCTCGCTATCATCTGGTCCAGGTTAAAGATTCTTAACATGGAGGGTCCTTCTTTGCATTCCATTCCAGTGGTGAATGAATTTCTTGAGGTCTTCCCTGATGACCTTCCTGGTGTTCCTCTTAATAGAGAGATTGAGTTTGGGATTGATCTTATTTCGGACACTCGCCAATTTTATTATCCTGTATAGAATGACCTCAACTGAGTTAAAGGAGCTTAAGGAGCAACTAAAGGATCTTTTGGATAAGGGTTCTATTCATCTGAGTATGTCCCCGCGGGATGCACCTCTCAAGCGTAAGAAGGATGGTTCCCTTCATATGTGCATTGACTATGGCAGTTGAATAAGGTAATAATAAAGAACAAGTATCCTCTTCCTAGATGATTTGTTTGATCAGTTGCAAGGAGTTAAGTTTTTCTCTGAGATTGACCTTTGGTCTGGGTATCATCATCTTAAGATTAAGGAAGCGGATATCCCTAAGACTGCCTTCCATACCTAGAATGGTCACTTTGAGTTTCTAGTCATGTCTTTTTGTTTGACCAATGCCCCAACGGAGTTTATGGATTTGATGAATTGGTTCTTCTATCAGTTTTTGGATTTATTCGTCATTGTGTTTATAGATAATATTCTAGTGTACTTTAAAAGTAAGGTGGATAATGCCAATCGCCTCTGTGTTATGTTGTAGACTCCAAAAGAACAGTAGTTGTATGCCAAGTTTTCAAAATGTGAATTCCTGTTGAATGTTGTCACTTTTTGGGTCATATCATTTCTAGTAAAGGGATCATAGTGGATCTGCAAAAAGTTACAGTGGTTAAGAAGTGGCCTAGACCTATGACTCCAACCGATATTCGGAACCTCTTATGTTTAGCAGGATACTATTGGAGGTTTATGGAAAGTTTTTCGACTATAACTACCCCATTAACTAAGTTGACTCCGAAAAAGGTAAAGTTCTTATGGTCTAATGCTTGTGAGGGCAGTTTTGAGAAGTTGAAGGATAAGCTATCTTCGACTTCAGTTTTAACATTGCCTGAAGGCACGGATGGGTCTATGGTTTACTGTGATACATCCCGTATGGGACTTGATTGTATTCTAATGCAGTATGGTAAGTTGATATCCTATGTTTCTAGGAAGTTGATGGTGCATGAGAGAAACTATCCTACTCATGATTTGGAGCTGTTAGCTGTGGTGTTTGCGCTAATAATTTGGCAGCACTATTTGTAAGGGGTGAATGTGAATATCTTTTCTAATCATAAGAGCCTGTAGTATGTGTTCACTCAGAAAAACTTAACCTTAGGCAGAGAAGGTGGCTTGAGATTTTCAAGGACTATGGAATGAGTCTTCACTACCACCCAGGTAAAGCTAACGTGGTTGCTGATGCTCTTAGAAGGTTATCCATGGGGAGTCTAGCTTATGTGGATAAGGAGAAGCGGGAGTTGGTGAAGGACATTCACTATTTGTCTAACCTTAGAGTACACTTCTTGGAATCTGAGGATAGTTGTGTGTTTATTCAGAAAGTGGGGCAATCATCTTTTGGTGTTGAGATTTAGGAGAGCAGATATTAGATCTTGCCTTGATGAAGATCAAGGGTGATGCAGGTTGGTATAAGGTAATGGTCTTTAAGATTAGTGGTGATGGTACCTTACGGTACCAAGAGAGATTATATGGTCCCGACATTATGAGAAAGGATATTGGTTGAGGTGCATGATTCGTGTTATGTTGTAAATCTTAGTTCGACGAAAATGTATCATGACCTCAAGAAAATGTATTGGTAGAATGGTATGAAGAGGGATGTGCTAATTTTTAGGCCAAGTATATAGTATACCAACAAGTGAAAGTTGAGCACGTAAGGCCCGGAGGTTTGTACCAAGAAATTGAATTGCTAGAGTGGAAGTAGGAAATGATCAACATGGATTTTGTTATCGGTCTTCCTCGATCTCTAAATTAGTTTGACTCAGTATGGGTCATCATGGATAGGATGACAAAGTCTGCTCACTTCTTTCCAATGAAACTTCTTGGTTAAGGATTATATGAGGTTGTACCTCCAAAAGATTGGGAATTTGCATGGGGTACCGATTTCTATCATCTCTGGTCATAGTACGCAGTTTTTATCTCACTTTTGGCAGTTAATTTAGAAAGGGATAGGGACTAGAGTTAGTCTAAGTACTTTTTTCCACCTACAGATGGATGGGCAAGCAGAGAGAACTATTCAGATATTGGAGGATAAGCTTTGTATATGCGTGATTGACTATGGTGGTAGTTAGGTTATGCATCTACCTCTTGTAGAGTTTGCTTAAAATAATAGCTACCACCTTAGCATAGGGATGGCTCCATTTGAAGCATTGTATAGTAGGAGAAGTAGATCTCCTATGGGAAGTTCGAGCTTAGTGGGGTGGATATGTTTGCCCGAATTTGGTTCACCAAGCCATAGAAAGGGAGAAGATGATTTGGATAGGTTTAAGGCCGCCCAAAGTTGCAAAAATTCCTATGCGGATGTGAGGCAAAGAGAGTTAGGGGATGAGTTTGGGTATAAGGTATTCTTAAAGGTGTCTCCCATGAAGGGAGTAATGTGGTTTGGTAAGAATGAGAAGCTCAGCCCCTAGTATATTGGTCCGTACTCGATTTTAACAAGGGTTGGTAATGTTGCATATGAGTTGAAGCTTCCCTCTAGTTTGAGATTTATTCATCTAGTATTATATGCTTCTATGTTGAAAAAGTGTATAGGTGATCCATCTCAAATCGTGCCTATCAAAGATATTGGTATTTTAGAATCCTTGTCTTATAACGAGGTCCTGATTGAGATCTTGGATCGGTAGGTTCATCAGTTGTGGACCAAGGATGTAGCTTCAGTCAAGGTTCTGTGGAGGAAACACAAGGTTGAAGAGACTACTTGGGAAGTGGAAGAGGACATGAAGTCCAAGTATCCATCCCTGTTTTCTACTCTAGAAATTTGTGCGGAAGGTATGTGTTCTTCATCATACTATTATTTTCAAATTTTGTTAAAGGAAAGATTAACTTCCTTGCATCTTTGTTTTCTAACTTAGTTAAAGGTTAGAGTCGAGGTGTTGAGGTGTAAATCATTCTTGTACTACCTTGTTCCATCATTCGAGGATGAACGATCCATATAGGGGAGAATTGAAACACCTTAAGTTTTGGCCCTTGGAAATTATCTGAGTTTTCAACTGTTTGTAAATCATATAACTCACCATACGATTCATATGGTGAGGGTACTGTTCAGGTGACCCATCGCATTGGATGTCCAATGCTTGGTGACCGAGTTTCTGTTGTGGTTATAGGCTGGTGGTATGGGTCGTATGGTTGGTGATGGGTCGTTGGGTTGATCCTTCACTTAATCTGAAACTTAGTGACTGGACTTCGCTCTAAGTATGAGTGGCTTACTATGAGCTGTAAGGATAGGGTATAAGTGATAAAGTCCAAACCATATGTTTCTCATCGTCTAGCCTTTACATTCTGCTTAGGGTACGACTAGATGGGTACTTATCGTATGGTGATGGTTTGACTTAGGAAAGGGGAATTCATATGATGGACAGTGTTTGATGTACAACTTTCTGTCCTAGGTACGAGTTAGGGATACTACTCATATACTTGGGTATGAGTGAGGTGCCCAAATCGTACCCACTTGCGGGAATTTTTACAGTTTAAGTTGGGGGTATTCTGGACATTTCCCCTCTTAACTTCTTTTGACCCCACAACCTAAAACACTGTTAGGACTTTATTAACTTACTATTCCCCAATCAAATACTCTTAAATCACTCTTAAATCTCTATCAAGATCTTGGGTCAAAAAAGGCTAGGGTTTTCTTCAAGGCAATTAATTAAGTCTTTAAGGGTGGTTTCTCTCCGTTTTCCTCATTGTCTAAAGAATGTTACTCCTCCCTCATTGTTATTTCAACTAAATTCATGGCTTATGAATGGTTTTCATGGCATAATGGTGGTATGGTTTTGGGTTTTCAATTATATGTTGGGGGTTTTGGTTATCCATGTTTTTACTTATGGTTTTAATATTATAATGGTGGTTCGAACATGCAGTTGCATGGGAATGGTCAATTGGAACTTGGTTTTGGTTTAGGAATCTATATACCCTCAATATGTTTGTTAAAATGCCTATGGGAATGCTATTCTTACATAGTAGGACTTTCATTGAAAACTTTGCATGGTACAGTATGGTTATGGAACCTAAATTGGTTAAATGGTTTTTATGGCTAAATGGTAAGGTTTTGGTGGCCATGTATTTGATTTAAATCCTTCTGGGGTATGCAAGAATCCCCCAAGTGAATCTAATAATAGAATCTACAGGGTACATGGGAATCCCCTAAGTGACTGGCTAAGGACATTCCTTGCAAGCTATAGTTGGTATGAAGATACCACTTCTTATAGCCTTGGTTAATAATATATGGAATTTGTGGTTTGGTTGTGTGCTAATGGCTTTAATTGCACAATAATGGCGGGTTGTGATAGCTAACCGTGAAAGTGTGAGTCCAACCGACGGATAATAGAAACTCGTGTTTGCTGGTATGAGGATTGGTCATGGTGACCATATACTTGTGGGGTACACGGGAATCCCTTAATTTATACTTGAATATATGTATCATGGAGGGCGAAGGGTACACGGGAATCCCCTGCCCCATATAGCCCGCGGGTGGTTCTAGGATGATTAAGCTACACATACCCAGGTTAATGGTTTTAAAGGCATGGTAAACTGGTTCCCTTTCCCGGCATGGATATATACTTGAAGTTTTACTTACCCAAATTCACTTTTGAAAGTTTCTAAGAACTCTTTAACATCTTAACAATCCAAATATGATCTTGAATCATATAACCACCAGCCTATTTTTTATCGGATGAATCTAGACCAACTACACTTGAATTTCATCCAAGACTAGCCTAACTTGAAATTTTTAATATTTTATTCAGAGAGAATCTTAACTCAAATTTTGGACACTCTAAGCTATACCGTAAAAACAAAAAGGATAGTCACAATGAACCAAAATGAACTAAGAAAGGATCAACATTGCAAACCATTAAAAAATTACCAAAATGTTGAGATACTTGCGCCACTGCCTTAGTTTGGACTTGTAGCGCGAGTTTTACTTGATTTTTAGATTGAGATGCAAAGAGTATTGTGCCACCCTTGCTTTAGGTTAGTGGAAAAAGTACGACCACAGTTATGAAGTTTGACTTTTTCCTTGTGCCACTGCCTCACTTTTTGGCAATCGTGTGAGTATGGACTTCTCCTAACCTGATTTGGATTGAATTTTGAAGTCCCAAGAGTTCATAAGCTCTATAAGTACCCTCTCAACACATTTTTATCAAAGACACAAATGATATAAGTGAATCCGAAGGCTTAGGAAAAGCTCAAGAATAGGGTCTAGTTTCATCTTTTAATTTTATTTTTGGTTTTATCATGTAAACTCATGAATCACTTCTTCTAAACAAATTTATAAGTAGCTAAACCTTTTAATTTTTAGGGTTGTGGTTGAGCATGAGAGTTGAAGGTTAACTATCATATTATCTATTTTAATTTCAATCTATTGAGTTGCTCATGTCATCTTGATTGTAAATATTCGTTTGTTTAATCACCTTACGAATATTATCTAGGGCTTGTCACACCCCTTTTTTAACTAAAAAGGAAATATTTTAAGTTCAAAAAGGATTTTATTATTAAAGTGACAAAAAATGAAGATTTGATTCAAAAAGGATTCATTTTACAATTAACTCGGAGTCATCACTTGTCATAATCGGGTGTGCCAAGTCACCTTTGAAAATTCTTTTTCAAAACTATTTCTGACTCTTTAAAACTGGTTTACGAATAGAGATTTCGGCTAAGGGATTATGTTAATCGAGGAGAAGGAGTTAGGCACCCCTCATCCCATGGTTCGACCATGACCGCTGTGTAGAGTATATCAACTAATATGATATTATGAAGTGAATAAACCACAAAACACATAAAACAAACAAACCAAACAAACAAAAATCCAAAAGTAGTGTTCAGTCCAAATTATACAGTCCCAAAATGAAAAATGCGAAAATGTAAACCTACTTTATTCTAGACTAAGCTCCACCCGACATTTTGGGCCTTGATCATGCGCCATCTTCAAGTATAACTTTCTCGGGGCATTCCCCAGCCAAATAGAACAATTGATCCAAAAGCGATAAAATAAAACCATACAACACACATTTCAAAGCATTCACCAATCCAAAATTCTTAAATTTGCCTACCCCTATCATTTGCCTACTCATTTTAATTTATCACGATTCCAACAAATTTGACATAATCGATGATCCAAAATTAATTCAAATTCACTTTATTGATTTTCGATCTCCACCTTAAATGAACCCAAATCTTTTAATTACATAATTCACACATTCGATCAATCGATATCAACAACCACTCACAGTGATCCAAAATATATCAAGGTCAATAAAATGAAATCTACACACCACGACTTCAACACGCAAAGTATTAAACAATTAGAACTAATCGAGAATGAGATGAGAATTGAACCTTAGAAAGGAGTGCTGTTGTTGTTGTTATTGGTGAATGTTGTTGTTGTTGTTGAAATTCTTTACAATCTTCATCTCTTGTTAAAATTGAAGACACAACACTAAAGAGACTTGGCCGTTTGTTGTTGTGGATTGGAGTTGGCCGTTGGAATTGTTGTTGTTCTTGAAGATTGTCGTTATTGTTCTTGGTGTGGTTGTTGTTGTTTTTCAAGTTCTTCACCTTCCTTCATATATTGTTAGAACATAAAGTGAATGATAGATCCTAAAAGGTGAAGGAAAGAGGTGTAAGTAATTGTTAGTCTTGAAAGACCCCCAACCACCAAAAGACTTTACATCACTTCTCAACCACTTTCCCGTGAAATAAGGGTCTATGTTTTAAGGAAAAGTACTACAAAAGTCAAGTCTTGAAATTTGAAACTTGAAAAAAAGGCTCCAAGACTTATTCTTCCCTCAGAACAAATTCCACCAATCCAAATTAAAATTGGTCAAGACTTAGGATTTGGAAAATAAAAATTGTAGAAACCGCAACCAATACGTGGCTGCCACATCATCAAGTTAATGTTCACGCATCAAATTTTGGCTCAAATTTGAGATTATTAGTTTGACTTTATTATTTCCTTAGTTTCCTGTCTTGATTCTAGAATTAATTAACAACTAGTAATCACCTACTTAGTTGTAGATAATTGTCAAATCCATTCCTTTTGTGTCTTCGTTATTTGTGTGCTTTTTATTGTTTTTAAATCATAGTAACTTCTTTGTTTCAAGTTCGTATGTAAATTTTATTTTTGTGTCTTGAGTCAATCAAACAAGAATCTATTCCGGCTGCCAAGTAGAATTGACATCCTATTGACTATTGAAGTATAAGCAACTTTCAATATTCGCCGCTCTAATTGTGAGGATCACAAAGGTAAGTGTATACGAGTGTTAGTGAGAAGCTTTACTACTAATCTTGTTTATTCATTCTGTAGGTACAAAGGTGATATAAGGGGAATATATCTTCAATAGCCGGGGATTATTGTGACTACAACATGGGAGACTATGATTGTAGTAAGAGGTTTTATGGCTACGAAGTTGAGGGAGATTGTGGGGGCTATGAAAATAGCCATGATCAAAACTAGGGCAGATTTCAGGGCCTCGGGTTTAGGGGAGAAAATTAAATGAATGATGTGCCTAGTGCTTATGGTGAATTTGGAGATGATGTAGGACCTCGTGATGGTTCTTATGATAAAGTTGGAGCATATGAGAAGTCTTATACTTCCCACTCTGAACCTATATTCGGTGTTAGGTATAACCCTTTCATACGCAAAGCTTATGAGAGCTAAGATGACAGTACGCGTGTGGAGTGTGAAAGATCACATTCTTCACCTTGTAGTACTTCTTATCAAGGTCAGCATGGTGTGATTGGTTATACTAGCTATAGTAGAGGTTGTCCCATGAGAAGAAGAGGTAAAGAATCTCTAAAACCTATGGGTACTCGTGTACCTTACAATGTTGATCCAAGGAAAAGTGTACACTCCGAAAAGGTGACTATTTGTGGGATACCGGGCTATCTTATGGTGTTGAATGATAGGTACTATAGAAACTAAATTCTTCCTTCCATGGTTGACTACTTGGGGTTATTTCAAGAGCCTTTACTTGTTCCATACTACTTGGGCGAGTTCAAGGTTACTGAGAGGGTAAAAGTTGTCTTCTCTCAATTTGATTACCATGAAGAGGTGTGGTACGATGTTTTTTCCTTAACCTACGGTCATATGAGCTTGGGTGACAATTGGTTTGCACGACATCAAGTTCCTAACTGCAAAATTAGCCTAATATTGTAAGAGACCAATGGGGAAATTGCCTCATAACGTACGTGCTACCCAAACTGCAAAGAAAAATACTTACCTACTCCAATCTGATTTATGATGAGAGACAAAAGATTGAGAGGAGTAAGAAAGTGCAAGGTGGTAATTCGAGAGTGGAAAAAGGAGAGGATATATGGAGCGAAGTGAGGGGATTGCCACCAAACCGTGCTAACATTGGTTGTTCTTCCATTTCTAAGGACATTTGTGTAGGTACCAACATGGCAAGCGAAGGCGAACAATGCTAAAAGGAAGTTGTTGTCCAAGTTTGTGGAAGACCTTCACCTCACGGCAAGAAAGAGTCTATTCAAGATCTTAAAGGTAAAATAGCTAACTCTTACACTTTAGTGCATGTGAATGACAATTGTGTGGCTAGTAAGGCATTGAGTGTGAGTAGTAGCTTACTTATTTATGAGTCTAATGATTCCTTGCCTCTTGTTGATGATGTACATATTGTGAGTTTGGATACACTAGTTGATCCTATTAATGACGAAATTGACTCTTCTTGTAAGATCAATTTATGTCCACCTAGTGTTGAAGCCTATGTGTTGAACGGAAGTACATCATCTTGTGTAATTGGTGTTGATCAATATGTTTGTGAAAATTATCCCCTACTTGAGTATGTGTGTGATGTGCTTAATAGAACTCAAGTGAGTGAAGTATTTGAAAATGTTGGTCAACAAAGTGGGAGTGAACCTGAGATCTCTTCTTGGGGTAATCTTGTGTTTGGAACATCCTTGAAATTTGATATTGATCATTTAGAGTGTGAGGAACTTTCTTGTTCCAAATCTGTCCGTGAGGTAGATCACACTCTCTTTAGGTGCAATGTCTTATTTGAAGATGATTTAAACACTTCTAATAAAACTAGTGGTGAAAATGATGGTATAGCTTGCCTTGGAAGCTATAGCCTATATGCTAACCCACTTTGGTGTGACAATATTCCTCTTAAAGATTGAAATCTCTTCTTGGAAGATGAGAGAACTCTTAGGGGTAAGAAATGTGTAGTTGTAGAAGCTACTTCTTCTTTTACTTTTTGTGACTTTATTGTTGAGAGTACTCATGGTTATTATTGGGAAACTAGTAGGGAGTACACACATAAGGGCACCTTGGTATAAGTCGATTTGAGTGATACCTTTCCCTACTCTCTATTTGCTTTGGATGATAGGTATGCTATTATAGAGAGCATGCCGTTTAGTTTGGGTGTAGACCACGGGAAAGTGGAGTGTTGTCTATACCCATGTCTATGGCCACTCTTCCCATTTAAACCCAGTGCCAAATGTAGAAATAGTGATGCTGGTGCACCCAACTTGTTGGCTAGTCTACATGACAAGCAAAGTATCACTCTTGGTGTATCCTATAACCAAATCATTTGTACATCTTTCATTGAGTTTTTAATACTCACTTCAAAGGATTCTTGGTTATACTTCAAGTATGTACGCCCTTGGCATGATGATGTTTATTGTTATGCTAACCCTAACCCTCATGCCATGAGGATGTTGTGCTTATTTGTCCTTTCTCTTATTTTGTAAGGTACAGATTCGAAGTTGAATCCTTTTCAAGAAGGGGAAGATGATATAAGTGAAATAGCCGCCTTAGCTTTCGATGGCATCATTCAAAGTCACTACGTGAAGAATCAAGATTTGGTCCCATGGAGGGCACGGGATCATACTTGTAGGGGTTATTTTGAGCATGCCATCAAACAAACTCGTGTGTGGAAGATTGCTTGGAGGCTTGAAGACTAGAGGACTCATGGGTTTGGACCACATTTGATGGTTCACAGTTTTGGCCCCTTTTATTAAGGTCATTTTGGTCACTTAGCCTCAATGTCATTTTGATCTTTTAGCCTTGTCTAAATGACACTCCATTGCCACCTACCTCATTAAGGGCATTGGAGTCATTTTATCTTTCTTTTGTAATACACTATATATAGACTATTTTAGGTCATTTCTCTTTAGTTAATGAATGATGAATATTTGAAAGACTTATTCTCTCTTTAGAGAGTGCAACACCTAAGTATAGTTCTTATTTATGTCTTAAAAAAGTCATCCTTAGTATAGGGCTTGGAAAAGCCAATATTGTTCTTTGCTTGGAAACGGTGGATCTTGAGGTGAGTGATTCCCTTGGTGGTCACCGTAAGAGTGTGGTGTTGTTGTTACATTAATTAGGGGTTTAGTGTTTGAATCACCCTTTGTTCCTAAATCTTGTAACAAATCTATATCTTACTATCTATCATTTTATTCTTGTAATCTTGTTATTATTTATAGTGGACTATTTTTGTGTCTTGTTGAATCTGAAAATTTGTGTTCTTGCTGTCATCTTGTTCTTCACGATTTGTGGCTGTTTTGGGTGTCAAATACACCTTTGTTTCTTGTATTCTTGTTGTATTTGTCAAATTCGAGTGAGGTCTCCATTTGGTCCACGATTTGTTGTGATTTGCGGACTGTTTTAGAGAGTGTATTGGATTGTTTTGTGGTTGTTTCATGTTCCTCTTGTTTGTCTTGTATCACTATTGTAGTTTATAATATTTTTTTTGTGTTTTTAAATAATATTACTCTCCTTGTCCAAACTTTTAAGGCGTTGATAGTCAATTATATTTTAAAAATATTTTAAGTTTTTAATTATTGTGATTTATTATACTATTATTCTATTCCAATTTAAATTCCATTGATATAATTTTGAGATTCAATCAAATATTTCATATCTTTTAAAAAATTTCAAGTTGTTAATTATTGTGATTTATAATATTTTTACGTACTTTTTGAAATATATAACACATTACTTTTACTTTTAGATATTTTAAGTTGTTAACTATTGTAATTTATAATACTTTTTATGTAATTTTCAAATATTATATGTTACTCCCCTTGTCTAAAATTTTGTGGCATTGATAGTCAATTGCATATTTTAAATAATCTAAGTTTTTAATTATTGTGGTTTATAGAACTTTTTCTTAGATTCCAATTTAAGTGGCACAATGCTTAGACTATAATAATTAATTAGAGGTGATATAGTAAAATTACGATTGAAGCAAAGAAACAAAAATATGTCTTAAATCATTCACAATAACTAATAAGAAGTGATATAACAAAATTACTACAAAAAGTACGTGTGATTTTTGTTAAAAAAAAAATGGGCCTCATATAAAACGAGAAGTTAATTTAAAACATCAAAAGTTAACTTATTATTTTATATCTATTTTATTTTATTATTAAAATATATATTTTTGTAATATTTAGATGACTTATAATAATTAATTAGGATGATATTTAGTAAAATTACGATTGAAACAGTTGAAGCAGACATGTCATATATGTGTGAGTATGTATAGGTATATATACATATAGTATATACATATAATATAGTGAACGTATATTGACATAAGATAAATCAACCGATAATTCAACTGAGTATTTGTGAATTACGTTACATTGTATATTATTATGGGGTAGTAAAATCGGGTATGTAATGTATATAGTATGTATTTGAATGGTGATAGCCAATTGAATATATTTATATATAAATACGTATATCTCGTGTAATGATGAAATAGATATACTATTTTGTGTCAATACAATATTGAGACACGTATATTGTTGAAGTTATAATAATGTAAGACAAGTATTACAAGGTATATATACATATATCTCGTATAGTGACATATGCAGTAATCGAAAGCTCTATAATTGAATCTATATATCAAAATATTTTGAATAATGCACTGATATCATATTATTGAGAAAATAGATATACTATTTTTTGTGAATGTAGATACGCGTATATTGTTGAAGTTGTAATAACGTAAGACAAGTAATCGATAATTTATCTGATTAACACATCGTATTACGAGGTATATAAATATATCTAATTAAAATTGATAATTTATCTGATTAACACGTATTGTGAGGTATAATATCGTAATTAAAATTTAATTAACCAAAAATTTATCGTGATTTGTAAAATTCATTGATATTATCATACAATTGAGGAAATATACTACTCGTATTAATGTGATGAAAAAATAACTAAATATCTGATTTTTATATATATTTATATATGTATTGTATTAAATTAATTGGATATTATTATAAATATTATAAAATTTATTAAAAAATTACTTTTTATATATGTAATCTATTTTAATATTGATATTTTTATTACATTTCCTAAAATAACAACCCTAATTCAATTCAATTTTCCCAATTCATTTACTTTCTAGCCACATTTTATATATGTCTATGTCAATTTTAGCCTAAATTCATTTCCAATTTGACCTTAAATTAAAATCCCCAATTTCAATTTCATTTGACTCCTCTCAATTTTAGTCATAGCTATTGATCTCATCCGATCAATGGCTGAGATTAAATCCATAATTTATCACACTTTTAAACAAAAGAAGTCAAACCCTAATTCTTTTCACAAAAATAGCTGCACCATCTCCATCTTTCTCCCTTTTTGATCTTCTCTTCCTCTCTCTTCGATCTCTCTAGATATCAACGACGATGAAACCCAGCACGGCTAGCCATCGACAGAATCCCAGCGCCGCCAACAGCCATCTCTACCAACATCGGCAGCACCACCAGCCGATGAAGCAGCCATCCACCAGCCTCCGTTTAGAGGTAAACTCCATTAAATCCGTTAAGATTAACATATAAACTGTCGAGATATCGAGCTAGTGCACTATAAATAACCCGTAATCTGAACACCAAGCCTAAACAAAACATTGCTTCATTTGTCAAAAGGATATAGCTTTGGCCTCTGCACAATTCAGGATAAAAATTGTTTCTTTGTGCCATATATTTAGCTGAGCAGCGTTAACCTCTATCTATGTTGTCATTTCTAATTATCCTACATGGATTTCTTCTCTGGACTTCCATGGGTTTCTTGATGCCTATTGGGTTTCTTGTAATAAGAATGACAAATAGGCATGAACAATGTGGAAGAAGGCTAAAGATTATTCTCTATACTCATGCTACTTTACAGGTAACTAGTTTAATGTTTTTTTTAACATTTGTTTCACTATGAATGTGGAAAGGTTCAACACAAACTAGGCGGAGGTAGAAGCTCGGGTACTCTGTAGCTTTTGCTCAAATAGTGCATTGTGTCAAGAAATTGATTAAATATGTACAAATATTAAATTTACAACCCAGTTATTAACCCTTGAAGTAGCCATTTTTTAATTCAGAACTTATTCTATTTTGTGTGATATTGTTCTCTTGCTAGTTCATTCTCAAAAAAAAAAAAGAATTGACGCAATTTTATATTTGAAAACACCTTAACTTTGATGTTTCTATTTTATTCTTAATACATTTTTTCTTAACCACGTAAGTGATGCGGTATGTTTAAGATCACAAGTTTAAGATTCGTTGAAAATGGAGTTGTGTATCTTTTAATTTGCTAAGCTCATTATTTTTTATATTGTAGTTTCTCGTGAGAGAATCTATAAGCAGATTGAAGCTGTCATTTTGAAATATCAAGAAATTAAGAAAAATATCAAAGGTATGTGGACATAGTGAAGCCGTGTGGGGCCTTGTACGATTCACTAATGTTGTTATCTTTCTTTGATTGTTCATATTGAAGTCTAGTGAAGCCGTGTGTGGCCTTGTATGATTCACTAGCATTGTTCTTGACATCTTGTTGGTTTTGTTGCTTCTTGAAAATTGTATTGTGAACTTGATCTTGAATGTTTAGGGACTTGGTAGGTTGAAAATGATTTGGTGACTTGGTAGGTTAAAAATAATTAAGTGTAGGGACTTTAAGGGTGACACGGTAGGTTGAAAGTGGTTAAGAGTAGGAAGTTTGAAGGGGATTTTGTTTTTTGAATGTGACTTATTTGACGACTTAGTAACTTGAAAATGGTTAAGTGTAAGGACCTTGAAGGGAATTTTTTTGGTTTGAATGTGGTTTTTTAGGTCACTTACTTGCTCGAAAATGGTTTAGTCTAGGGACTTTGAAGGGTCTTTTTTGTTTTGAATTTGCTTTTGTTTTGATACTTAGTTTCTTGAAAATGGTTTAGTTGGTGACTTTATATGTTGAAAATGCTTAAGTACCGGTGAATTTAATAGTGAACTTTTGTTTGGAAAGTGATGTTGTTGGTTACTTTATTTGTTGAAAATGCTTAAGTGCCGGTGACTTTAAAAGTGAACTTTTTTTTAGAAGGTAATGTTGTTGGTTACTTTATTTGTTGAAAATGCTTAAGTGCCGGTGACTTTAATAGTGAATTGGTGTTTAGAAGGTGATGTTGTTGGTGACTTTATTTGTTGAAAATGTTTAATTTTTGGTGAATTTAAAAGAGAATTAGTTTCGTTGGTTCCTTTGTTAGTTGAGAAAGCTTAAGTTTTGGTGACTTTAATAGTGAACTAGTGTTTAGGAGATGATGTTGTTGGTGACTTTATTTGTTGAAAATGCTTAAGTGCCGGTGATTTTAATACTGAACTTTTGTTTGGAAGGTGATGTTGTTGGTTACTTTATTTGTTGAAAATGCTTATGTGCCGGTGACTTTAAAAGTGAACTTTTGTTTAGAAGGTGATGTTGTTGGTTACTTTATTTGTTGAAAATACTTATGTTCCGGTAACTTTAATAGTAAATTAGTGTTTAGAAGGTGATATTGTTGGTGAATTTATTTGTTGAAAATGCTTAACTTTTGGTGACTTTAAAAGTGAATTAGTTTCGTTGGTGCCTTTGTTAGTTGAAAAAGCTTAAGTTTTGGTGACTTTAAAAGTGAACTAGTGTTTAGGAGGTGATGTTGTTGGTGACTTTATTTGTTGAAAATGCTTAAGTGCCGGTGAATTTAATAGTGAACTTTTGTTTGGAAGGTGATGTTATTGGTTACATTATTTGTTGAAAATGCTTAAGTGTCGGTGACTTTAAAAGTGAACTTTTATTTAGGAGGTGATGTTGTTGGTGACTTTATTTGTTGAAAATGCTTACGTGCCGGTGACTTTAATAGTGAATTGGTGTTTAGAAGATGGTGGTGTTGGTGACTTTATTTGTTGAAAATGCTTAACTTTTGGTGACTTTAATAGTGAATTAGTTTCGTTGGTGCCTTTGTTAGTTGAAAAAGATTATGTTTTGGTGACTTTAAAAGTGAACTAGTGTTTAGGAGGTGATGTTGTTGGTGACTTTATTTGTTAAAAATGCTTAAGTGCCGGTGACTTTAATAGTGAACTTTTGTTTGGAAGGTGATGTTATTGGTTACATTATTTGTTGAAAATGCTTAAGTATCGGTGACTTTAAAAGTGAACTTTTATTTAGGAGGTGATGTTGTTGGTAACTTTATTTGTTGAAAATGCTTACGTGCTGGTGACTTTAATAGTGAATTAGTGTTTAAAAGATGGTGGTGTTGGTGACTTTATTTGTTGAAAATGCTTAACTTTTGGTAACTTTAATAGTGAATTAGTTTCGTTGGTGCCTTTGTTAGTTGAAAAAACTTAAGTTTTGGTGACTTATTTAGTGAACTAGTATTTAGAAGATGATGTTGTTGGTTACTTTATTTGTTGAAAATGCTTAAGTGCCGGTGACTTTAATAGTGAATTAGTGTTTAGAAGGTGATGTTGTTGGTGACTTTATTTGTTGAAAATGCTTAACTTTTGGTGACTTTAAAAGTGAACTTTTGTTTAGAAGGTGATGTTGTTGGTGACTTTATTTGTTGAAAATGTTTAACTTTTGGTGACTTTAAAAGTGAACTTTTGTTTAGAAGGTGATGTTGTTGGTTACTTTTTTTGTTGAAATTGCTTGATCTAATTAGTTGAATCTGACTGATTCTATAGATGGAAGATGATTATAGCTGGATATATCACCGGAACCATGATAATAGAATGGGTATTAATGAGGAATTTGTTGAGGGTGTCAAAAGATTTGTTGAACATGCTAAGACACTTGATCTTTGGATACGTTTTCGGGTAATTTGTTGTCCTTGTTTTAGATGTGATAGTATAAATCTTATAAGTGAAGAAGATGTAAAGGAACATCTTTATAGAAAGGGGTTTCACGAGGACTTTTTAAGATTGCGTGGTATTCATGGTGATGTTGCGCAAAATAACTTTGTTGCTGGAGAAAGTAGCAGGTCTGTAGGGAATAATGAATATCAAGATACTAGGATAACAGAAATGGTGCACGATGCATTTGGGATGTAACACGGGGTTGACTTTAGGGAAAATGTTGAAGATGTTCCTAATAGCGAAGCGGGCAATTTCTACAAATAATTGCAGGCTGCTAGTGTAACGCCCCAAAATTGGGTCCCGAGATGTCACACAGTGCTTAGGGGCATAAGTGACCCCAAGCTAACCCTCCTAATGGCATAACTCATATGCAACTGAATAAAATGCTTAAATTTCTATAAAATCAGCGAAAACATAGCAATTCTCTGAACTTGATCAATATAAATATGAAATTTACAAGATTACAACTCTACCTTGACAAAATAAAACTGAAACTGAATACATTAACTTCTGCTGACTGTCTATGAAGCCTCTACTAGTACTAACTTTGGATAGCTGGGTCATGACTCCCAATTATCCAAGATCAATACAAACAAAATAAGAAAATACAATACTTCTCGAACTGTAAAACTAACTCAAGCCCTTGAATCAAAAGGACTCATCTCCTGCTGACTGGAAGCTGCAAACTGAGTGAATATGGTATGTGCGCTACCACTTGAACCTACATTATGAGACAATGTAGCACATAGACATTTATATATATGGGTCAGTACTTTGAAAATGTACTGAGTATGTGGGAGTGTATGCAACAATTTTAAATAATATTATAAGTGTAAAATAAAATCATGCATGCTGACAATAATGACTCTCTTCGCTTGAATTAAACTGTAATATAGTTTCTCATAAATCATCAACAGTAACACATGCTTCATAAATCTCATAAATCATTGGACTCAACTCGAAACTCTTTGGCTCAAGACTTAGAGTGACTTGGTGACTCAAGAAACTTAGACAATTATGGACTTGGGAGTTTCTTATAACTGACACAAACCATGTGAGCCGCATAGAGTCCAACGTTTTGCCCTCCTAAGGAAAGAAACCAACATTGGCGGGAGTGTTATACACTTGCCAGGGAGTATAACCTCAAACTCATCTCTGTGATCACAAACTCGACACTTTGTCCCTCAAATCTCAATCCTACGGTGGCACGTAGTTCTGGGGAAGTAGGATGCGCTGAACCTACACTTCCCGCTCGGTGCTAAATACTTCTCCCAGACTTAGCTCAGAACACGTTAGGAAATCCACCTCAATCAACTCAAGGGTCTATCATAGAGACCAAAAATTATAAATATATCTCATCTGTAAATCATAAACAATTTGTGGATTCCTAACTCGACTCAACTTAAAACAATCTTTCTCAACATCAAGTGGACTTGCTCATTAAATCATATCAAATGTCAAAACTTTGAGAAAACATCATAGAACTCATTCTTGACTCTCAAGCTCACATATCAATATATATATTCAATAATCAAACTCCTCATGGAAAAGCATAAATCATGACACTTATCTTAAATCACTTTAAAAATCATCATTTCATAATATCAATATATATCTCATGGCATAAATTTCTTAATTTAAGAAATATGATGGTAAAATAATCATAAATATCAAACTTAATCAACTCAAATCTCGTAAATCATCAATAAAGTAGTTTGGGTGTAAACCCACTTGCAAAGATCATGAAATTCCAATGGTAAAAATTAAATCTTTGGGCACAAGAATGAAAGGATATTCTTTTTCAAACCCCACATACCTTGATTATGATTTTTGAGATAAAGAAACTTGATTGGAACTTATTTCTCACATTTATGAGCTATATTTCTTGATGCCTTGACTTAGATATCTTAAATATTAAACCACTTGACGGTATTTATGAAAGATTCTTGAATTTTCTTTAAAAAGATTGGATTTTTGGGTTGAGAGAAAACCCTAGCTTCTTGAATGTTCTTGGAAAGAAATTGGAGAGAAATAAATTTCTCTTCTCTATTTGGATATATATAGAGAGAGAGAGGGTAAGAACGGGTAGAAAAGACCAAAATACCCTTGAGAAAATTGTAGAACTGGAGCCCTATTTTTCGCCCTGGCGCGACGCGCTAAGATCATGGTCCTTCACCCGAGTGTCAGATTTGGGCGAATTTGGTATCGATGGAAAGCTTATTCAATGCTCTACAGGACAAAAAGTCGAAATTAGGGAATTATACATGGTTCAATCATCATTCACTTTGGAATTCATTCAAATATACTCAAAAGATGGATTTAGACTTAAGAAACGATTGGGGTATTACAGCAAGTCATCTTTTTTTATGGGTGTTTGCACTCTCGTTTGTCTGCTGCTGTTAGATTATTAAGTAAATCTGACTGGAATATTGTGTAAGGAGGAATGGACTCAATTATAGACTTATTAAAGAGTTAGTTCACCCCGACTTTGAGGCTCCTGATTCATTTTATAAGACAAAAATATTGGTGTCAAAGTTAGGTCTCTCCTCGATTTGAATTGATTTTTGTGACAATTATTGCATGTTATACTTTAAGGGAGATGCTAACCTAGAGTTCTGTAAGTTTTGTCAGCACCCTAGATATAAGCGTGGTTTTACTGTGTCAATATCGCAGAGGCTCACTGGAAAATGACAATTGCCATTTTGGCTGGCTCCGCGACGCTCTCAAGTGCTAGGTGGCACACTGTCACACTAAAATGACTCCAACTCTTCACCCGAGTGTAAGATTTGGGTGAATTTGGTATCGATGGAAAGCTTATTCAATGCTCTACAGGATAAAAAGTCAAAATTAGGGAAATTCTATAAGGTTCAATCATCATTCACTTTGGAAGTCATTTAAATATACTCAAAAGATGGATTTAGACTTAAGGAACGATCGGGGTATTACAATATCTCCCCCTTGTAAATATTCATCCTTGAATATTGCTAGTTTGGCCAAGAGTACAGAGAAAACGGAATATACACAGCTGAAACAACTTGCTAATATGAATCTATATCTTTCTTAACTTTGGAGTACTTCATTGAACGTATAAACTCGTGATGAGAATAGCTATACCGCTGGATCTGAGACTGGAAAAGAATAGAATAGAGGACAGCTATAATTCTCGACTGAGTCTGAGCTGATTTGCCTTCTGCTATAATAAAGAGCGGGCTTATGCTGAGAGTTTAGGATTCACTTTATGTGATCAGGGTGTAATCGTACTCATAGACTACGAAGTGAAAATTTATGCAGGCATAGGTCATGAGAAACAAGGCTAAGATTATACAATGGGTATTACATTGTCTAGGCTAGAATACTTGGAAAATAAGGATCATTCAATGAATGCTTACAGACTGAATCATAATTAGATATCCGAATATGAAGCTGATGCCTGATACCTATACTGAACTGAATTTGCAGATCTGGGGTGCAAGAAACTACTTACCGGATTGACCATACTTATGAAACTTCGAGTAGTAAGACCAGGCTAGTTCGAAAAATGGAAAACCATAGAAACCTATCTGCCAAATTTTAAAACTGGGCTGCTGACTATACAAACTGAACCGTACTAGATACTCATACTTGAGTAGAGGATTTCTTCAACACCCTTCCAAGGAATTCTAACGGTATGAAGGAGCAAGGAACTTTAGGCAAGATCTAAACAAGACATCTGAAGCAGAAATCATAGAATTGCCATAATCCCATAGCTTGGAACATAAACCTATAAATCATAAATCAGGATAGAAGTACTAGGCCTCAAGCAATGCAACTCCTTACTCTCAAACTTAACCACACTTCTCAAACACTATCTCGACTATACTATACCCTTCCGATGCTATACTTGATCGATACGACTTATAATCCTCACATGGCACTGATACTTCTATTTACTCATATCTCCTCGAACCAAAACCTCTCATCATCTTCATTCCTAACTTAGAACCACAAGATTCGCCACATGACACCATTCTGGATCATGGACTTCTACTCATATACATTTTTTTTCTTTTTTTTAACAACTTCTCACTTCAAGAGTAATTCTTATTACCACTTCGACAACTCCAATCCACCTAGTACTAGCCATTTACTAACGAGCAATGCATTCATCCGCACCTACACAAACACAACCTTCGAGCCCATCTTCATAACCACATATGTATTCTTAATCAAACACTTATAAAGCCTCTTCTTCATATCCTACACACCTCTTATCAAGAACAACTCTCATGCACTCGCTTTAAGCAAGCACACACGACATATTCCTAACTAATTAAGTCCTACACAAATACTTCATTTTAATATTCCTTCCGACTCATGGAATTACACAAAATGAGCATACAACAATCTCCCCAATCATAACATATTAAACTTTGACTAACCTTTACATGTATCAAAAACTTAGCCTCAATCTCGTTTCACATTACCGCCTAGCCAAAGTAAGCATGCCACCCTCTATTGTTGATAAGGAAATATCTTCTCTCTCCCATTTAGACAATTATTCACCACCACTATCTTGATTAAGTAAAGATAACTAAAATATTAGAACATGAGGATTTAACACATGAATAGATACTATGAATGACTTGACACTCAACTGAGGCTTGAGGAATAGAGGATTTAACATTATAAACTTTTCAAAGAAATATGGACCGAGGACATACACGATATAAATCTGAATTTTTTTTGTTGATCATTAGAAACATTACTTGAGTACTTGAACGGAACATACCACAAGGCTTGAGTACATGATTCATAAGCCGCATGACCTAAATTTGGAACTCGCAACTTATGGAATGTAAATCCAACTGCTGAAAGATTTGAAGCTCCACATTTTGGGAACTAAGAGAGGACATAATTTTTTATGATATGCATGAGTTATGATCATAGAACTGAAATGTAAAGCATGAGTAATTATTGGGATAACTGAAAAATACCGAAATAAGAATGGGTCGAGCATTATTCTTCCTTACCACTACTTTACAACTTACTGGTACATCTCCTAAAATCTGAAAGCTTAACTTGGTTACTCGTCCTATCATCTCCCCCTTAGACTTAAGCCATCACACTGAGTATGTAAACTACTATATACACGCTAGTCTAAATTGAAATCATTTTACTCTAGAGTACGGGATATAATCAATACACAAGAACAATAGAATTTAATCTGAATGACTACACCTGAGAACACACAACCACTTCCTTACACCACCATCTGAGTTACATCCTATCCCTCTATACCTCCAGTAGTCATCATATGATACTTGCATGCTCACTAACTTTGAATTTGCATGAGCATTCCCATAGTCGGAGTATACACCATCTAATGCTTCAACCCTTATTTCTATTAACTCAACTTCAGAATTTCAAATCTTAGATTCTAAGGCTCAACTTGAATACTTCCCAACCTTTGACGGGCCATACTACTACTGTCATAGCCTACTAATATCACACTTGTAAACTTATTTTTTTTCTAAACAATGAGAATCAAAATCACACAAAAAGGCTCAACATTTTCAATCTAAACTCCTTAACTTAGCCATCAAGAATATCGTTCATTACCTGACTACTCTTTTCTCCACCTAGTAGCTCCACGGTGCCACTATCTACACCACATGCAATGATCCTCAAAAATAATGCAGCCTCATAGCACCTTGGGCAAACTTTCTTATCATAGATACAATCTCAAACTTGACTACAAATCAACCAAACTTAAGCTCTTGCATACACTGTTTAAGCATATTAGGTAACTTTCCTATAACTGGTACCATTAACCAAGAAATCGTTATATTCACCTTCATAGCCACCAAATCATTCAAGCTTAATGTCTAGCGCTCAACATAACAGACAACTCTACCTCACACATAAAATTTTCACTTGGAAACTATAAAACAAAATATCAATAAGCACTAGCCTACTTAAACCTCATAATAATAATAATTGGTCATAATCATATAGCCTATCTCATTTACAATCCATCAACCCATCATTCTTCTACCCATCATTACTATATATCCTTCATACATAGCTTAGCTTAGTTTATACCTCTCTAAGCCTCAACTTAAATTCCTCTCGCAATATTAGGAGCACCTAAGTTAACAACACTCATCCACTAAGTATCTTCATCCATAACTTATACTTGTCTTGTGCAACACACCGCGTTAACAACTTTCTTCATACTTTAAGCAAACTATTATTTACCTTAACTAGTAACTCCTTTTTTTTCCATGAGCTGACGTACAAGGACATATTACTTCATCACTAACTCAATCACATGTAAAAAGGCTCGTTTATACACACTTTTAATAAATCACACTTACCACCCTTCTTGCCACTACACCTCTAAACTCAGTTCCAACCAGCACGAGGAAACAAAATGAACAACGAGTCGCTAGTGAATAAAAATAGGCCTCATCCGACTTCACTAGTCTTTGATTTTGTATTTTGAAAAAGAATTTGAGGTAGATAACAAAGCAATTATGCTAGTGAATCGAAAGATCCCCACACGGCTTCACTAGACTTTCAATTTCAACAACATAATGATGACAAGATTATGAGAGGTAGAAACTTGACATACAATATTCGATGATTTAAGAATACACATCTCACTCTGTCTTAACTGAAAGACTCATAATGGTGAGGACATAACATTAAGCTTGGGGAACTTATAACACGCTGGAAGGCTCCGCTCAAGCCGCTTTGTGAAATTCTAAAACTCCTTACTAGTAAGTCTGAGAGCATTATCAAAGGGAGGAAATTGAAACTTGCTAATCATATTACCTGGAGAACAGTACATAAATAAAAAAGTATAGATTATTGTTATGGATTTTGAGAAGAAATATGAAAGTGCAACTGACTTGGGCTTACTGCACGATTTATAAGAAAAGCATGATAAGGCACTAATAGGATACTTTCTATCTCAGTTACAACTACATAACTATCTATAGAGACTGTTTAAGAAAGTACTATCTGCAAAGAGTTGAGCTTGACTGTCTCTAATACCTTGAAAATAAGGCGGGGATGCCCTGAATAGAGTAAGATGAGAATCTGTATAAGTTTCTCAAAGAACCTTTCTATAGCACGATCTAAGACTTGAAAGAATGGAGACCTTTCCTAAATGCCTTGTAACCTCTCAAAGAAAAGTACAGACGTCTCCGCACTGTTCCGCAAGACTCTACTAGATACGGCTTTATAGACACCCTAGGACACTTGAACTCTGCGCTCTGATACCAAGTTTTTAATGCCCCGAAATTGGGTCCCGAGATATCACACGGTACTTAAGGACACAAGTGACCCCAAGCTAACCCTCCTACTGGCATAAATCATAAGCAACTAAATAAAATTCTTAAATCTATATAAAATCAGCGAAAATATAGCAATTCTCTAAACTTGATCAATACAAATGTGAAATTTACAAGATTACAACTCTACCTTGACAAAATAAAACTGAAATCGAACACATCAACTTCTACTGACTGTCTATAAAGCCTCCACTAGTACTGACTTTGGATAGCCAGGTTATGACTCCCAACTATCCAAGCTCAATACGAATAAAATAAGAAAGTACAATACTTCTCGAACTGTAAAACTAACTTAAGCCTTTGAATCAAAAGGACTCATCTCCTGCTGACTAGAAGCTGCAAACTGAGTGAATATGGTATATGCGTTACCACTTGTACCTACATTATGAGACAATGTAGCACATATATATATATGGGTTAGTACTTTGAAAATGTACTGAGTATGTGGGGGTGTATGCAATATTTTTAAATAATATTATAAGTGTAAAATAAAATCATGCATGCTGACAATAATGACTCTCTTCGCTTGAATTAAACTGTAATATAGTTTCTCATAAATCATCAACAGTAACACATGCTTCATAATCTCATAAATCATTGGACTCAACTCAAAACTCTTTGGCTCAAGACTTAGAGTGACTTGGTGACTCAAGAAACTTAGACTATTATAGACTTGAGAGTTTCTTATAACCGACATAAACCATGTGAGTCGTATGGAGTCCAACATTGTGCCCTTCTAATGAAAGAACCCCATATTGGCGAGAGAGTTATACTCTTGCTAGGGAGTATAACCTCAAAATCATCTCTGTGATCACAAACTCAGCACTTTGGCCCTCAAATCTCAATCCTATGGTGGAACGTAGTTTTGGGGAAGTAGGATACGCTGAACCCACACTTTTTGCTCGGTGCTAAATACTCCTCCTAGACTTAGCTCAGAACGCGTTAGGAAATCCACCTCAATCAACTCAAGGGTCTATCATAGAGACCAAAAATCATAAATATATCTCATCTGTAAATCATAAACAATTTGTGGATTCCTAACTTGACTCAACTCAAAACAATCTTTCTCAACATCAAGTAGACTTGCTCATTAAATCATATCAAATGTCAAAACTTCGAGAAAACATTATAGAACTCATTCTTGACTCTCAAGCTCAAATATCAATATATATATTCAATAATCAAACTCCTCATGGAAAAGCATAAATCATGACGCTTATCTTAAATCACTTTAGAAATCATCATTTCATAATATCAATACATATCTCATGACATAAATTTCTCAATTTAAGAAATATGATGGTAAAATAATCATAAATATCAAACTTAATCAACTTAAATCTCATAAATCATCAATAAAGTAGTTTGGATGTAAACCCACTTGCAAAGATCATGAAATTCCAATGGTAAAAATCAAATCTTTGGGCACAAGAATGAAAGGATATTCTTGTTCAAACCCCACATACCTTGATTATGATTTTTGAGATGAAGAAACTTGATTGAAACTTATTTCTCGCACTTATGAGCTATATTTCTTGATGCCTTGACTTAGATATCTTAAATCTTAAACCACTTAAAGGTATTTATGAAAGGTTCTTGAATTTTCTTGGAGAAGATTGGATTTTTGGGTTGAGAGAAAACCCTAACTTCTTGAATGTTCTTGGAAAGAAATTGGAGAGAAATGAATTTCTCTTCTCTATTTGGATATATATATATAGAGAGGGTAAGAACGGGAAGAAAAGACCAAAATACCCTTGAGAAAATTGTAGAACTGGAGCCCTATTTTTCGCCCTGGCGCGATGCGCTAAGATCATGGTCCTTCACCCGAGTGTCAGATTTGGGCGAATTTTGTATCGATGGAAAGCTTATTCAATGCTCTACAGGACAAAAAGTCGAAATTAGGGAATTATACATGGTTCAATCATCATTCACTTTGGAAGTCATTCAAATATACTCAAAAGATGGATTTAGACTTAAGAAACGATCGGGGTATTACAGCAAGTCATCTTTTTTATGGGTGTTTGCACTCTCGTTTGTCTGCTGCTGTTAGATTATTAAGTAAATCTGACTGGAATATTCCGTAAGGAGGAATGGACTCAATTATAGACTTATTAAAGAGTTAGTTCACACCAACTTTGAGGTTCCTGATTCTTTTTATAAGATAAAAATATTGGTGTCAAAGTTAGGTCTCTCCTCGGTTTGAATTGATTGTTGTGACAATTATTGCATGTTATACTTTAAGGGAGATGCTAACCTAGAGTTCTGTAAGTTTTGTCAGCACCCTAGATATAAGCGTGGTTTTACTGGGAAGCAAATTACTATTAAGGAAATGCATTATTTACTTCTTATACCAAGGTTGAAGAGGTTGTATACTTCCTACAGCTCAGCTCCTCATATGAGATGGGATAGTGAAAATAGAAGGGCCCTGGTATTATGGGTCATCCATTTGATGGGGAGGCTTAGAAGCATTTTAATGCAACTTATTCAGATTTTGCAGATGAGCCACGAAACATTCGATTGGGATTATGTGTGGATGGGTTCTTTTCTTTTTCAGTTGGTGGTGCGCCATATTTATGTTGGCCTATATTTATCATTCCTTATAATCTTCCTCCTGAAATGTTGATGACTAGTCTTTATATATTTCTAAATTGGGTTATTCCTAGCCCGCGTAATCCAAAAAATAGAATAGATGTGTACTTGCAACCTTTGATAGATAAACTTCAGATTTTATGTTATGAAGGGGTTGAAACATGGGACATCTCTCTTAAATAGAATTTCAATATGCGTGCATATCTAATATGGACTGTTAATGATTTTTCTGCTTATGGAATATTGTCGGGGTGGATGACCGCTGGAAAGATGGCTTGTCCATACTGCATGGAAAAAATAAAATCTTCCACATTGAGACATGGCAGGAAAAATTCATGGTTTGATTGTCATCGTTGTTTCTTGCTGCCTGATCATGAATTTAGGAGACTCAAAAATGCCTTCGGAAGGAATAGAAGGGAACATGATGGTCCTTCTCCAATGCTGTCTAGTCACGACATCTGAAAAATAGTTCAGGATTTGCCTAAAGCCAGCGAGGAACGATTGTACAGGCTTGATGGATATGGCATTTCGCATAACTGGACTAAGCAAAGTATATTTAAGGAGTTAGAATATTGGTGAGATAATTTACTTAGAAATAATGTTGATGCTATGTATACTGAGAAGAACTACTTTGACAACTTGTTTAACACAGTTATGGATGTCATAGGCAAAACAAAGGATAATCCAAAGGCCAGACTTGACTTACCAGAATATTGCAACCACAGAGAATTACACTTACAGTAAGGGCCCAATGGCAATGTTCTTAAGCCCAAGGTTAGTTTTACATTCAAGTTGGACCAAAAGCATAAAATATGTAAGTGGGTTCAAAATTTGAAGATGCCCAATGGATATGCCTTAAATTTAGGAAAGAGGGTTGATATGACACAAGGAATATTGCATAGAATGAAAAGCCATGATTTTCATATTTTCATGGAGCAATTACTTCCAATTGCTTTTATTGGTTTACCTGAAAACCTATGGAAACCAATAGCAGAGATCAGTTTGTTCTTCAAAGACTTATATGCCACCACATTAACAGAAAAAAATCTGGCGCAAATAGAAAGTAATATTGTTGTTATCACCAACAAGCTAGAGAAGATTTTTTTGCCAGTGTTCTTTGATGTGATGGAACATCTTCCCATTTACCTTGTGCATGAAGATCGACTAGGCGGTCTAGTTCAAACTAGGTGGATGTATCCATTTGAATGGTAAGCATTTGCAACAGATTTAAATACATACTTTCTTTTATTAAATATAGTAAACATCTAACCTTAAGATTGTACAGGGCAATTGGAAAATTGAAAATGGGTCCCAAAAACAAATATAGGGTGGAAGGATCTATAGTTGAGGCATATCTTGCAAGAGAAACTTCTCAATTTTGTTCATACTACTTTCGTGATGAAGTTGCTTGTTCAAGAAACTGACTGAATCATCATCAGGAAGATGTGAATGAGCTTCATTTACAACCGATATTAATTTTCAATCAATCTGGTTGTAAGTCTAAAAAAACCATACCTCTCTGGCTCACTCCCACGAAGCAAAAATCAGTAACTTTGTATATCTTGCTGAATTGCCCCGAAATTGAGCCCTTTCTGAAGTAAGAAGATTTAAATTTTAACATATCTTGTTTGTTTACTCATTCCCTTAAAGAAACTAATTATGTATCCCATGTTGGATGTTCAGTTCATTTAAGACTCAATTCCACGAAAATCAAGTGTATGCATCCTTTGCAACATGGTTTAAAAATGAGGTTCGTCAGTGTATTAATGTTTCTACAAAGTTTAAACATTTACACATTTGTCAACTAAAATATACATATGTATGATATTTTTAGGTACACCATTCACCAAATGCAGCTGCATACGATAATATCTTGAGAGACACTTCTTTGGGTCCAGTCGAAGCTAATGCAATGTCCCAATACAAAGTAAATGGGTTTAATTTTTTCCACCGAACAACACTCCAGGTCAAGGAAAACAAACAATAGTGGTGTTTGGGTTAAGGGTGATGATGATGTTGATTACTTTGGCATCATACACGAGATCTTAGAACTGGAGTATGCTGGTTTCCCAATAAAAAAAATTATCCTATTTCAATTTAAGTGGTTTGATCCAAGCACAGCAGGCACAAGAGTACATAAGGAGCATAACATCATTGAAGTGAAGCACAATATGCCGTATCCTATTTACGATCCATTTGTTCTAGTGCAAAATCCTAAATAAGTGTTTTATTCTCCTTATCTGTTGCACAATGACAAGTTTGATTGGTGAGCTATGATCAAAACAAGGCCTATAGGGCAGGAGAAAGTTGAGAATATGTTGGGGACTGCGTATCAAAATGAAATGCAGGTTGATCACCAGCTAGTGGACGTTGAATTAGTGGATGGTTTGAATCACCCAAAAAATATTTTTGAAGAAGTTAACATTGCGGAAGAAGAAGTTGAGCGAGTAGGAGATGAGAAAACCTTTGAAGAGGGTGAATGGTTTAGTGGAGTGTCTTCAGACGAGGAGGATTAGTTGTATAGGTTAAATTTATCATGTATTGATATGTAATATACTGTTTAAGGTTGTTGTTTTCACTTTTCTATGATTTATATAGTAATAAAAATATTCTTGTCTATATCTCATGTTGTTGGAGCGATTTGAAGTGTGAATGAGTGACTTGACATTAGTTACTTGGAATATTTTCTTATATATTTATTTTGTAGGAACTAACAACTTGTTAAATTCACATAATTTAGATGTCAGGCAAAGGTGACAAAGGTAAGGAAAAATTAGTTGATACTACGAAACCAAAAAAAGAAAAGAAAACCTCCGCCTTATGGACGACCGACAGGTATTCATATATCTGAGGGTCGGTTTGCTAATGCACCAGCACGATCCTTAAATTCTAGGTCGTTCGAGGATTTGATACCTACTCCTACGTATGTGGGGCCACTACATGGGTCTACACCAACCCATTCTGCTCCTATGACCGTGCGACCGTCAGCACAGTACTATTGGACGGCCGCTAGCCTCTCCAGACATCTACCATCATCGATACCCTCCTGCAGCATTCACGCAACTGCGCACAGTGATTCTGCTGCATCTATTGGGTTGTCGGACCTTCAGCTTGGAGGCACTCCATCTGGTGCTTCAAATTCGCCCATGCTAGTGCATCCACCATCGATTACTAGGTAGCCAGGAGCAGAGATAATTTTACGAGGATTTATATGGTTCCATTTGTGAGAGAGTAAGATTTCTAAATATAATAACGTTACTCATTTTTTTCATTACTATTTTAATATTCCCGATGAAATTACCGTTTGATCTTGTGTTGTAGGTTTAAGCCGAATGCTGGAGTTGAAAAAATGGCACGAATATGTATTAGTCGGCACTTCAACGGCTACTGGACCAGCTAACAAAAGGTTCCAGAACTTGACAGGGATAGAATGTTTGAAGAATTTAAGGTAAGGATTTAACTTATCGCCTACTTATTAACAATTTGTTAGAACACAAGATTGAATATTATATTTTGGTTGTAGAAATTTTACTGGTGGGATGTTGCAAATGAATTTCTTATAAAGAGGAACTTTTTCCAAAGATGTAGAGGAAGATTTAAAGATCTACTGGATTATGCTCGAAATAAATCGGTAAAACCTAAGTGGATTCCTGAACCCTTATGGACACTGTATCAGCGCCACTGGAATAGCCCAGAATACCAATTTTTGAGGGAAAAAGTAAAGAGAGCCCGGGCATCATCCAAGGGTAGCTCTCTACATACTGCGGGTGCTAGAAGTACTCTTGCAGTGAAAGAAAAATTGGTATGTAACTTTTGCAGCTTTAATTCTTTGTTTCTATTGAAATTTTTTTATTATTTGAACATTGATAATTTTTTCATATGCATTAAAAAGACATGGGTAGGAAACTACCAACTGATGAGGTTTTCGAGGTGACTCGTCTAAGAAATAAATTGAACCTGAATGATGAAAATATCTGGGTTGAACTTCAAGAAATAAATTTGTCCACGTAAGAAATAAATTTTGAATATATGAATCTTTTTCTCAAAGTTGATATTATTCAACTATAACAACTTTAGTATTTTTTTACTGTTAGTATTAAATTTACCTTGAATATATATAGGACGAATTTAGGCGTCTTCTTGGGGAGTATCGTAGTAATCTGCCTCTTGAAAGTCAGGGTGATCCAATACCCCAGCATGTACGAAATGAGTTATGGACAAAAGCTTCGGGTCCTTCGGGTCCTGCAAATAGAGGTCATTTCTACGGATGTCACACTAAATATTTTGGCGATAACATTAGAAGTTCGTCCAGCCTTGTATACTCTAGCTCTTCGGTTGATGCAGAAACCATTGTAAGACTACAAAATTTTCTCAACTCACCGAAGAGCTTACTGAACAAAGACAGAGGTATGTTGAACTGAGTGCGAGGCAGAAGAAGATGGAGGAGGCAACGGCATCACAAATCAGGATTCTGCAGCAGCAGTTCATTTCTTTCATTCAGACTGGGGGGTTATTCCTCTGTGTCCTGGTGATGCAGTTTGGGCTGCAAATGGTCTAGGCCCCTGGATGATTTCAGCATGAATGATGATATGGAAGAAGAGGATGAATTCAATGATGATGACTGTTAGTTTTGTGATTTTTGTATGTCTTGTACTTTAAATTTAGACATTTTGTTGTTTGAAACTATTGTTGTAGTATTTTCGTACTCACTTTTGTTGGATATTTTGTATGTGTTGTACACTTTTGAAAATTTTCATTTATTTTTGTTTGTTGTTGTATTTTTATTTCGGTTATTGCTCTATATATTTGTTGTGGTTACATGCAGTATTTGGGTTTTCAATTTTATTTTATTTTTAAATTCTCAGAAAAATCGACCACAAGTGGTCGGTTTTTCAATATTTTTATTTTTTTTGTTTACAAAAAACCGACCACATGTGGGCGGTTTTTTTAATTTTTTTTTTGTAAAAAAACGATCACAAGTGGTCAGTTTTGTCTATATTTTTTTTGTAAAAAACCGACCACTTGTGGTCGGTTTATTTTTTCCTAAAATTAATTTTTTCATTTAAATAAAATAATAATAAATTTTAAAAATGAATATATATATTTTTAAAAAACCGACCACTCATGATCGGTTTTTAAAAAGCTACCACTACTTTTCCGACCAAAAGTTTTGGTCGATTTTGTGATCGGAAAATGGAAAAAACCGACCATTTGTGGTTGGTTTTCCTCTTTTTTTTAGTAGTGATATTTTCTTTCTTATGCTGTATAATGTTTAGTTTACTTTTATCTTGTGATCATTAACTTATTTTTTATTTAAAATATTAGCAATTTAAAATTTGACATAGGCTTAAATCAAATTTTTTCCATAACAATCATCTCGCAAATAAATTTCTCGAATTTCATATTTTTCTAAAACTTTCTATTATTGTTCAAAATATAAAAATACATTGAATTTAAGACGATGGATAACACATTTATGTCATATTAAATTTAATTAATGCTATTCAATAATATTAAAACTTTTCTTATAAAATACTATAATTAATAAGTTTTTAAAGGATTGTATGTAAAATTTTGACACTATTAATTTTATATTTAAATATAGAAGTGCAACTGTCAAGCTTAAATCCTAGTTTCGGTTCTTCGTTCAAATAAATGGGGTTGTCCGCTGTTGTACTGATTGATGTAATGCCACGGATAAGGATGTGGTCCAAATAATTATGTATACTTTAAAGGAAAGAGATGTATTTCAAGTGGAATATAATCATGTACTATTTTAAAAAAAAAGGAAAAAAAGCATTTTTACGTCTTAAATCTCTCCATCTTTTTTATCATCATATATTGATTTGATAAAAATGGCTATTGAAATAATATTATATCTATAATTATTTAAATTCTCTAAACACTGCAATATATATGTAACTATTTTTACCCTCCCCCAAAAAAGTAAAGAAAAAAGGAATATGTGATCATATGATGCTTTTATGGTTTACTCGATCTTCCTCCTATTCTTTTTATTTTATTCGTTTCAAAATAAGTGATATTTTTAATTTTGACATATTATTTAAAAAATTACTTACTTTTTTAAAAATAAAAAATATTTTTATTAACTTAATCTTAATAAATATAAAAAGAGAGGAGTAAAATTGATAATTATTTTTAATTACGCTCTTAGTATTAAAAAAGTATACATGATTTTTATTAAATAGAGATAACTTAATAAATTATACTTTATATTTATTATTTTTAATAAGTATTAAAAAAAAAAAAAAGATAAACCAACCATTAAAATGGAATGAGATAGTGTTAAAAGATTATCTATACGTGCCAAAAGAAAAACGACATAAAGTCACCTCTCAATTAATTCGACCTTTTTAAAAAGACACTTAAACTATGCGAGCGATCTATTACCCCACGAAAAATACATATATCGTTGTAAATAGACCATTTGTCCAAAATTTTGACTATGCATATAGGCACGCACATGACACACATGAATGCGTAAAATTTGATTGAAATAACCAATTATATGATGCCACGTGTAATTTATTACTCAATTATTTTAAAAATTTCTTTTCTTTGCTTTAAAAACTCATTTCTCTTCTTCCTCCATTGATATAGCCTTTGGCTTATTTTGAAGAAAAAAAATTGTCTCTCTTCTCAAATTTTTCTCAACAAAATCAATCTTAAAATATCTATTTCTTGATTTTGATTATTGTGTCTATTTTAACTTTTAATTTTTACTTTTTGTAGTTGTTATATATCCTCTTTAAGAAGAACTTAATGCTCCATTTTAATAAAGTTTTGATCTCGTCATTACGGCTATTTTGATTTTCAAAATTTTTTCCCACAATCAAAATCGCACCACAACAACAATAACCAAATCCTAATAATCACCTTCTCCAAAACAAATCATAATGCTCGGTTGGCAAAACAAAAACACTCTTCAGTTACTTCTCACAACAATGTTCCAATAACGAACGAACCAACAATTATACTCCCATCCATACACCATATCCCCACATTCCTTTCTAGTTTCAGTTCGCTTTCATTTAATCCCCTCACTCACTCACTCAATCGATTAAACCAAAATCCCAATAAATTCAAATTCAAATTTAACAATCAAGATTCCAACAAAATAATTTCAAATTCCGTCAAAGTAATCTGCTAACAAATTCTAAAAGTATCTACAGTCCTCTTCCATTGTCGAGCTTAAATCCCCTGACAACACAGTTCCATTAACATGTCTTTGGAGAAAGAAAATCAACCATTGCCAACATAGTTTCATTAATCGCCTTCTCCAAAACAAGGAAAAAGAAAAAAGTAAAGCACAAAAACATAAATAAAATATAAAATTAAATAAATTTAACGTGTGTAAAATTCTGATTGGTGTGTGATTATACTCTCTCTCTTGAGACTGAATGAAAAATGTTCTATTTATGCTATTTTAAAATTGTTTATAGGGTAATAGATCACCCGTATAGTCTAGATGTTTTTTTGAAAAAATGGAATAAGTTAGAGGTGACTATCTTTTTTCGTCACAAAATGTGCATAAATACTTTCATTATATGACATGATAAATTCAAGGTTAAAGCTATCCCTTTCTCCTATTTCAGGTTTGACATATATAGATTGATTAGGAAGACATAAGTTGTACTTTAATTAGTTTTTGCAGATAAGAGTCTTCATGGTTCTGTATGAGTAGGTTTTTATAATAAAAATCAAAACTAAATTAATTATTAGATAATTAACATTAAATCAAAAAATATAATTCATATTCATCGATTTAGTTATTGTCGATTGATTCATTTTTTTTTTTATTTTAATGAAAGCTAATGGTATTTCTCTCTTCTGATCCCCACCCCCACCTACAATAAAAAAGATTTTTTTAATCTTTTTTTTTTTCAATTTATAATTCATTATTAATCATTTATTGTTGTGACGATAATTTTTCTATAGAAAATATCTTAAGATTTGATTAAGTGAATAAAGTTGATAAGAAACAATAGAAAATATATAGGCAGATCTCATAATTATTTCATTGAATAAATGAGTTTGGATTATGACTTTTTAAAGAAATGAGTTAAAGGTGTAAAGTTTATTAGCTCTTTAGAGATAAATAAATTTTTCATGAAAAAGTATAGAAAGTATTCATCATTATTTATAAAAATTAATATATTGTATATATGTAATTCATTAGTTAGGTTTGATTTATTCTTCTGTTTGTTTTAATAAAATCAAATCAAATCAAATGAAATATTAATTTTTTAAAATTTAAATTCAAATCAAAGTCAAATAGAAATCAGTTTATTTAATCAATTTGATTATATATTCAATTTTGATATTTTTAACTAAACGACGTACACCGTAGTTAAAGGGAACTTATCTTATGTTTCAAGTTACTGATTACATTTTTAATGAATAGTTACATGTAATTATGATTTGGATTGTAACTAAACGATTAAGTTGGTCTTGCTTTTGTATTCCTGGTATTTCGTGATTTATTGGTTGCAGCCTTGAGATGTGGTACTACATGGCACTGGATTGTTGTTGCTGGATACCTCAAGAATGTTGAAGTCGCCGTCGATGCAATTTCTATTTGGTCAGTTCACAATCTTTTACTCATTTTATTTATTTTTATTTATTTAATATTAACTTAACTTATCATCCAAAAATAATAAATAGAATAAAATTTTTATTATAGCATTCCTTGAATGTTCTCACCATGGAAAGTTAAAAACATTAACTAAGCTAGGGGTGTCAAGTGGGCCGGGCCGACCCTGCCCGATCCGGCCCGAGTAACTAATCCGACCCCATTTGACCCGGTCCGATAAGCCCTAGGGCTTTAGGGTTCTGGGTCCCGGGCTGGTTATTTTTTAAAATGGGCTCGGCTAACCCGCCTGAACCAGGCCCGGTCCAGGTCCGTCGGTTAACCGGCTCGGCCCGGCCCCGATAAATTTAAAAAAAAAAAAAAGATATTTTGGCTTTTGGGCCCATTTATTAAAAAAAAAAAACTTTAAAAAATATTTTTTAATCCCAAAAAAAAATCTATAAATACCCTACAACTTCAAATCATTTTTCACACAATTTTTCACTCTCTCTAATCTCATTC
>NC_061121.1:93338433-93379362 GCF_002878395.1 Capsicum annuum
ACAACTTCAAATCATTTTTCACACAATTTTTCACTCTCTCAAATCTCATTCTCTCTCAAATCTCAATTCTCAATTCTCAAATATTCAATATATTTAATTTCTTAAAGTGTTCACTTTAATTTTTTAATTTTTCGTTTACAAAGTACGAGCGGAAGTTTCTAAAGTCGCAATCTTCGGATACTTCTGAAATTTGGTACTGTCGTTCCATCTCTTACGTTTAATTTTTATTTATTGTATTAATTGTTTAATATTTAATTTTATTATATTTGTGTATTTTGAATATTTTTAGTTTAATTTAATTTATATTATAGATAAATTAAGAAACCTCGCTACTAAAGGTGTAAAATTTTTTTGTCCCGGAAGCCGTAGTGGTAGTAAAAAATGAATTACTAGCGGTAGAGGTAGTTCAAGTAGTAGATATATCCGTGTGCCTTCGCCTCCGGTACCACTTGGTACACCTTTTGAGGAAAAAATAGGTGTAGGTACTCACGATATGGATTATGTAGAAGCTCAGGAAAATTATGGTATAGAAGAAGTAAATTATGTAAAAATCATAAATTATAACCATAAAAATTCATTTTAAAAATAAAATTGAAGTAGTTATTCTTTTTAAAATACTTGACATATAGAGCTAAATAATTTTTTAGGAATAAGATTAGTTACTTATTCAAATTTTAAAATCATAAACTGATTCAAATATTGATTTGAGAAAAAATAATCGAAAGGAGATAAGGAATCACTGTACGTGATTGCTTTAAAAAGAAGTTAAGTTAATTTTTTTTTCTTTTAGTTGTGTGTGTAAACCTGTATATGTGAGTTAGTGGGGGATTAGTGTCTATGGACGTGCATGACTTAGTCTTATTTAGTTTACTTTTTTTAAAAAATAATTTTTTATTATTTTATTCTTTTTTTCTTTTATGATTAAAAGGATGCTGATCAAAAATGACAGTAATTATTTATATATGTGTGTTTATTTTTCAAATCAAATTAAAACAATTTATATTATATATGAAATACCTTTTTAAATTATATTAGTTTTAAAAGTAATATATAAATGTATTGAAAAGTGCAATAGAACGAAAAGAAATATAAGATTTCATACTTATTAGAAATCTGTAGTAATATTTTCTATAAATAAATAACTGTGTAATTGTGTTTGTAATTTTGTTGGGTAATGGGGAAGGGATGTGTAGGTATAAAGAATTTTTTAAAGGAAAAAGACATTATTTTCACCCCATACTATACAAGAAAAGTCGAAGCCACACCTAAACTATATAAGTGACCTATTACACACCTTAACTATATAAAAGTGATATTATTACCTCCCCGCGACCCCAATTCTAAGGCGTGTATGTTACACTTATTTTAGGCGCATCCAGCCTATTAAATAACAAAAGTAAACGGCTAAAAGTACATCATCTTTAATTTCCAATGGATCTATTCTTATTTAAAAGCCAATTTGGGGCTCAAAACTAGGAAACCCTAATTTCCAAATTTGTCTCTCAAAATCAAAATTGAAGAGCATTTATTTGAAGGATTGGTAACTAAATCTTTTTAATCCTTCAATTTCTTGCTATATTGATGATTATCTTGTCTTAATTTTATTTTCATTTTCATAATTTTTTCTTCTCTCAAGTGTTGTTCAACCTCTCTTAAACCTTGTTTTCTTAATCAAGGTACTTTAATGGCTAAGATAAGTTTGAGTAGACTTTGTAAGCAAGAAGAAGATCATGAGTTGGTCGAGGTTCGATGCAAACATAGACATGTTTTGCCTTTGATGACTTGATGGACCTAAAGAAATCTAGGTAGACGATATTGAACTTGTCCTTACTATGGAGTACGTGAGTTTTTCCTTCAAACATTGATCTTGAGTTATATACGAATCTAATTGCTTTCATTTTAGAATGCTAGATCATGCAATTTTTGGCTTTGGAAGGATGATTCTATTGATGAACGATCGAAATTTGTTATTCCTAAATTATTGGGAAGAATTGGGGAGCTTGAGGAAAGAGTTGAATCTTTGACAAATTGTGCATTTTATGAACACAAAATAGTTGATGACAAGACTACTAGGGCAACCAAATCTGTGGAGAGAAAAATAGATATAAACAAAATAGAGTTGCAAATGGATAATTTTCAGGATGATTTGAAGATGATGAAGGCAAATGAGAAGAAATGGAAGATCAAGTTGGCTAAGTCCAAGAAAAGGGAAAAATAACTATGGACTACTCTCAATTGTGTATGTATTTTGGGTGTTAATTTTCTAGTTCAATTCGTGTTCTTGAAAGGAGCTCCAAGAAGGTTGCCCTAAACTAAGTTGCTTTGTTTTTGTTATGTTTTAAGGGACTGAAATTTGTATCAATTATCAAGTGTTACCTTTGAAAAAACTGCCAGGTTATGTAATTAAATTGTTGTGTAATGAAATTGTAAGGTTGAACTTGACAGCTTTGACTTTGTTTTTAGTGGTTCTTTGTATTGGAATTTATATACAACATCACAACACTAAATGTAATCACAGCTGCTGCACAAGCACAAACATAAATTTCAACAACATCACAACACAAATTTAATATTAATAAATGCAGCCACAACTGCTGCACAAGCATAAACATAAATTTTAGCAATAATGAACTTACAACTGCATAATCATTAACAAAAAATGAGTGCCAATTACATATTGTTGCCATATACATTTTAAAAAAATCAGTACTGTTAAACTAATTACAGTTACAAAATGCAGTCAAAGCTGCCATCAATATCAGTGAACTAATTACAATTACAAAAAGCAGTCACAGCTGCCAACATCAGTGAACTACCAAAAAATAGTCTTAAATGCAGTCCCAGCTACCAACATCAGTGAATTATCAAAAACATAGTCTTAAATGCAGTCACAACAGCCAAACTTTATACAAGAAAATGCAGTCACATCAGTAAGTGCAGTCTTAAATGTAGTCTACACCAACTTCTCATAGAGATTGAACATTGGAGCTTTCTTGACTCAAGTGTGCAGCCTTGGACCTTGTTTGCATTTATTTTTTGCCTTTCATTTCTTGTAGTTTCCTTGAGGTCATAACTTTTTTTTCTTTCCATTTTACACCAATTTTTGGTGTATATCTGAGATTTCCAATCACAAATGGTGAAAACTTAGCAGTTTTGAATCTCTCACTTGGCATTCCCGGCTGCTCAAATGAAGAAAGTGTTAACTTTAGTAAATTAAATTTTAGGAAATAAAATTTAGATAGTAAATGTAGTAGTAAACTTACATTAAGAATTGTGTATCCACTTTGTGTGTGAAGTAATCCCATTCCAACCACTTTTGGTCTGCCAGAACACTAAAAAGAAATAAAAGAAGATATTTAGTATAAGGTAAGCATAATTAGTTCACAACACTGTCAAATTAAATAAAATACCTTTTCTGTAGAATTCTTTGGTGGTTTACCCCTTCCTCTTCTAGTTGAACCTCTTTCTTTTCCAACAGTAGGCATTACTCTTGGGACTGCACTTGGACCTACACTTGGGTCTGCACCAGCAAATGAACTTGGGCCAGGATTTGCATTAGTGCCAGCAGCAGGTGCACCTATTGGACATCTTCTTTTGTAGTGACCCTTGCCTTGCTATGGCAAGTTCCACATGAAATATCAATCCCCCTTTTGGACAACTTTTCAGTTTCTTTTTTGTTTCACCTTCTTCTTTCTTTCTATTCTTTCCAGGCCTACCTGACATCTTCCTAACAGGAGGTGGCATAACAGAGATATTCTGTGATTATGGCCACATCTTCATATTCAAAACTAGTTGAAAGAAGAAACTATATATGTTCATGTAAGTTTCTCTATTGTACCAGTGAGAGATGTAGTTTACTGGATCTAGTTTTTTATGGTGAAGAACAGCCACTACATGAGGACAAGGTATACCCTTCAACATCTATGCTCTACAACTACAATATTATCTAGAGAGATCCATAATATGCCTATATCCTCTATCAAGCACCTCATAATCTGTATCAGAATTCTATTTTATGCTATACTTCATAGACCTTGTTGTGTTATCATTTAGTACTTTCATAGCCATTGGAGAAATGTCACTGATCTAAGTTTCACAAAAATCCCTCATCTGTCCCACTCTTTTCATCATTTTTACTCTTATCTCCTTTAACATTGTAATTATAGTCTTGTGCCTAGCTCCTAAATCCATGCATTAAAACATTTTGCCATGTTGTTTTCTACAACATCACACTTTGTTCCAAAGCTAAAGTAAACCTTTCTCCATCTCTCTGGAATAAAGTACATTAACTTATCTAATATTTCCCCCCTAACATCTTCATATAACTAATGTTATCCCTAAGCTCAGCCTTAAAGGTAGATCTTGCACACCTCTAAAAATATTTTTTCTTCTTAATACCTTTACATAGCATCTTTTCACCAACTTGCAAGGACATGCCTTGCATACATTCTATGTTCAGTATTTGATAAATATTCAGTTACAATAATTTCTAATCCCTATAACAAAAATAAAAACAAAAATAGTTATAACATAAACATAAACAGAAATAGTTACAATATAAATAGAAACAAAAACAAAAACAAACACAACAATTCTTTACCTTTTGCATGTCTGTTATCATTATCAAATCTATCCCATCTCCCAGCTGAAGATCTTCTTTTATAATCCTGATAAACCAACTCCAAGTGGTCTTATATTCAATCTCAACCACTGCCCATGCCAGTGGCAAATTTGATTGTTACCATCTTTACACACAACAATTAATAACTGCCCTTTTGTCACTCATTTTAAAAAACATCCATCCAAACCAATGCACTTCCTACAACCAGCTAGGAAGGACTTCTTCATTGCATCAAAATATATGTAGAAGACTTGAAACAATTTTCTACCATTTTCAAATATTTCATCATGAAGCTTCACTACACATATACTACCTAGATTTGATCTCAACAACTCATCTCTATAATCTAAAATTCTCTCAAATTCTAGATTATAGTCACCCATCAGTTCTGCAATCACCTTATTTTTTGCTTTTCTACACACTATTCTTCCAAAATGTAAATCTAGTTCCTTCTTAATAAGCAGCTGAAAATAAAAAATTCTAATATCCAGTTGTTCCTTTATCCTCTCATTGAAGTGGCTGGCTAAGAACTTAGTATTATAAAATTTGTTCCTATTGATAGGATCACACTTATGAACTGGATTGTAGGTCTTTACAATAAAGTTCATGGACCTAGAATCAATGCTAGCATAAAAAAGCCATGGACAACCAATTGTACACCTAACCCTTACCCTTGTAGGTTCATTAACACATTTCTCAATTGCAACATGTTCAGCAACAGCATACTTAGTAACAACAGCTCTAAATTCATTAACACTTTCAAAAACAAGTCCTAACTCCCACATAACTTTCTGACAGTCTGAACTATATGCAACTCTCTTACCTTTTTCCTTCTTCTAGCCTTATCTTTATGTTCAACTTGTTCAACTTTATCTTCTTCATCAATTACATCATCTGAATTAGTTTTAAAGCTGACAGCTTCATCAGATGGGTAAAAAGATTCATCACCAGCTAACTTACCCTCCAAACTATTTCTATCACCACCTATAGATTCATTATAGCCAATATCTAGTCCCTTTCTTTCGGGTCCTAACTTAATATGTTCAGGAATTACTGGTCTCTCTCTCCTCTTTCTTTTTTTTTTCTTTTTCTCTTTTCTTTCCTAAGGTCTCTTAACTTTTCATCCACATATTCATCCACATCACTCCCAATATCTACACCTCCATCAATAAATTTTACATCTGAAATAACATATGAATTAGTAGGAGCAGCAGTAGAACTATTAGGAGCAGCAGCTATAGGAGAAGAGACATGAGCAGTAGGTTGGTCAGTAGGACGAGAAGAGACATGAGCATTAGGTTGGTCAGTAAGAAGAGAAGAGATATGAGCAGTTGGTTGGACAAAAAAAGGAGAAGTATGAGCAGTAGGTTGGACAGTAGGAGGAGAAGAAGTATGAGCAGTAGGTTGGTCAAAAGGAGGGGCATCTTCAATATTTTTAGATGATCTGTCAACACTCCCAATGTCATTTTCAGTGTCTTTATTAAAAGACACACCACTTTTCCCTTCCATATGTCCTTCTCCACCACTTGCAAATACCAAAAGTGGGGCCAACTCAGGTTCAGAAACCATGTGACACATAAAAGCTTCCAATTATGTCCTTGTCTGACCTAATTTCTTTTAAATTAGAACACTTAGGCATTCTAACATATAGTAAGAACTATTTAGGAATATACCCTAAATACTTTACATAATCCCTAAATTCAAATAAAGATAGCCTATCTACATCAACATCTAAAAATTCAGTAACTTGTTCACCCTGATATCTTTTTTCTTTTTTTCCCTTCACCTTACCCATATTAAGTTCTCCACCATGGTAAAATCTCAAAGTGATCAGTTCAAAACTCATTTTATAAACTTGAAATCATTGACCATAAAAACACAATAAAGATACAAGTGTAACAGTACACAAAAATCAAAAAATTACATATTGAACCTCACAGGTTACTTACATTTTAAATTTATGCAACAATCAGAACTATCACAGGTTATATGGGATCCCCAGGTTATTTATCACATATTGAACCTCACATCTCATATTATTACAGACTGAAGCACATAAACAAAATATAACAGATCATTTTAAAGATAAATTAAAGACAGCAAAACCCTCTAATTCAAAACCCTAGTCAAAACTCTAGTAAAATCGAACAATTATAAATGTCAAGGGTTATATTATCACATATTGAGCATCTAAATAGAAATAAAATAAATTAATTTGGACAAATTATAGACGACAAAACCCTAGCTCAATAACCCTAGATCTAATTTAGGAACGAAAATAAATCCTAGATCTACTATATTTAGGAACGAAGAAAGCTAACCTTTAAATTGAAAATCAATAGTTCCTACATAAATGATGTAACCTTTAGTTTTTACCTTAGATCGTACCACCTCCATTGAAATCAACCCCATCAACTTCAACTGAGAAGAGATAAAAAATAATTTTCACTTGTCAACAACGAAAAATACAGCAAAATTATTGTTTATTTTTTTTATCGGGTTTAAATTTCATAAAAAATTAAAAAAAAATAGAGGTGAATCTTCTATCGGGTTTTTGCTGTCAAACGATGGCTTTTCGTTTGGATGGGTGAATGTTTTAATCGGGTTAGGGTTAGGATAAAACATGGGAGTTGGGTCGGGTCGGATGGGTTAAATAGATGGGTTAAAAGAGTAATGGGTCAGATTAGTTTTTTAATAAAATAGAAAAATAAGTTTAGACACGTGGCACCACAAGAGGGCAAATGGAGTGCACTCCACTCATTAAATTTGGGCATGGAGTCGCCGGGAGGTAATAATATCACTTTTATATAGTTAAGGTGTAATAAGTCACTTATATAGTTTAGGTGTGGCTTCGACTTTTCTTGTATAGTATGGGGTGGAAATGATGCCTTTTTTCCTTTTTTAAACTATAAAATTTTTTTAACTATCTTTTTCATATTATTATTTAGTTAGGTAATGGGGAAGGGACTCCTACCATTAATAAAATAGTATGTATATGCCCTTCACACTAACGGTGGGGGCATATGTGTACCCAAAGTATGACGAATGGTATATACGTACCATTTATCATAGTTTGAGGATATATTTATCCCTTTTTTATTTTAATTTTTTTATCTCAAATAATTAATCCAAATCCAATGCCCAATTTAATAAACTAACTATCCGATCTGGTTATAATTAAAATTCTGGAGACACATATCTAATAGATGTATTTTTTCTATCTCTATAATGATATACACACACAATACAGTAACACTCACTACTATCAATTTAAAAAAAAAAAGGAAAACTATTAACTCATAATACCCAAAAATAACACCAAATAAATTGAACCCTTCACATTTTAATTTTCGGTAAAATTTCGTTGGGAAAATACTATTCATCACCGGTCAACACACATAGCCACCGTCTTTATCGAACCAAAAATAACCCACTGGTGAATCATCGTTGCACCTCTAGCTCCGGCCACTTTCGGCCTAATCTCCACTCCCTAAACCAATAAACACCAACTAGTAGAAGTGATAAATCATTGTAATTTGATTGGGTTTAGTGGGTTTATTAGGTCAGATAGTGAATTTAGATTAATTTTATGGGATAAAAATATTGAAATAAAAATGAAACAAATATACTCCCGAACAATGATAAATGGAATGTGTATACTCTCCGTCATACTTTGGATACACATATGCCCTTACTGTTAGTGTGAGGGGCATATGTGTACCCAAAGTATGACGGAGGGTATGTACTACCATTTATCATAGTTCGGGGATATATTTATTTCCTTTTTATTTTAAAAAAGAAGACATAGGATAAGTAAAAGTTGTAGAGAAAAAAATACATACATTAATCATCAATTGCTTAAAAAGTGAAATTTACTATTATCCTTTGTCAGTAAAAGGATGTTCTCGTATAAATATAACTTGACATGTCTCTGTCATAATAAAATTATAGCAACAATACTAACTTTTTAGGTACAATAATTTATCTCAAGCAAAACAATGTAACTAAGTAAGTATTTTTGTTTCATGTTCTAAATGATTTTTCTTCAAGTTCCATCACTATTTGTTATGACGAAATAATTTTTGATAAAATTTTATAGCTAATAATTATTTTTCATCATGAGCAGAATTTTTTTGTAGAAACACTAAAAACTAAAAAGATCACATTTCAGAGCAAGATACCATATCATGTCTATTTAGTGATTGGATAATCTTTATTATAAAATCAAACACTATTAATATAAGATAATTAAATGTGTTAATCATTTGATTTGATTTGATGTTATTGAATTTTACTAGTATATTTGAAATATAGTTTAGATAAATTCGTGACTATAACATAATTTAATTTTATTCAATCTTAATAGGTCTTACTAGTAAATTTGATGTATAATTTAATTAAATAAGTAATTATAATATAATTACTTTCAAATTTCCATTTATAACAAATATAAATAAAATTTTATCATGTTTTACTCAAGTTCTATCTTGATCAAGTGTTATGACAATTGTTATTTTGTTTGAAGTTTCAAACCTCATATATCTTAACAATGATTTCATGGTCTATTATTAAACTAAATTAATTAATAATTTTTACAAATTTATTTAGAATTAATTGAACCAAAGATTAATAATTGAACATAATTATCACAGGAGTGTATTTGTTCAATAATTTATACTTAAATAAATTAGTGATTAAATTAAGTTTTTTTTATTAACTAATCACAAAAAATTTAAACAAATTAACTTTACAAAATTTTGCTTTAGACTTGATTCATCGAAATGATATCTTTATCGATCTAGTTTAATTAGTGTTGTCAATGATGCTTTCAATTTCATAGCTTGTAAGTTTCAAATATAATTTTTTTAAAAAATAAATGATTATATTAACTTTGATTAACTAATTATAAAGAACTTAAACAAAAATTAAATATGTTTCACTCAAGCTTCATCCTAATCAAATGTTTTAAGAATTATCATTTGATTAGAGGCGTTTTTATTTGGCTCAATTCAAATTTACAAGATCTTATTTACAAGTTTCAAATATAATCTGAATAAATAGTTTATTATATCTAATTATTTTATTAATTACTATACTTAATCTATTTTTTTTTATAAATTCTTGCTAATTATATGAAGATAGACACAAATTATTTGTCGTGGATTAAATTACTTACTATACGTATATTTCTTTTAAAATAAATATTTCTATGTAATTACAGTCTACAATATAATAAAATTACATAGCAATGAGTGTAAATTCTTAGTCATGGACCATGAAAAATAGTAAATAAATTTTAGCCACATTTATTTCTACGAATGTTACAGAAAAAAATTAATTATAAATATTTAGCAAAATAAATTTTTACATTTAACTATGACCTATTTTGTTAGTAATTATATTCATACAAAAATATAAAGTAACAAAATTTTAAGCATGGCAAAACATTTTATTATTAAAACTCTATGGTCATACACTAGTTTTCATATTCATTAAAAAAAAAAGTCATAAAATTGAACTAGCGTGATAAAACATAAATAAGATATTTAATTAAATTTCTCAAAAAATGTACAGAGTATAAACTATACGTGATTAAAATTTAACTAAAATTAAACTACTTCAAACGTTAAAATAAATATAACTAACAACTAATAAATAAATTTGTACTGATTAATGTTTTTTTTTCTTAATTACACACTACTACATTTGATAATTATTTAATTATGTAATTGTTATTACAAAAATTAAATAATAAAAATAGAATGCATAAATTGTTCATTCCCATGTATTGGAATAGTTTTCAATATACTGGAAAATGATTGAAAATAAAATAGTCTTAAGAATTTAAATTTTAGATGAAAGAGTCAAAAAGGTCTAAAAGCTAATTAGTTTATAGGTTGAACATGTCCTTTTAACTATTATGGCCAAATTTGGGCTAAATTTTTGTGGCCGAAAGGATTTTTCCTTCCCAAATAGTAGAATTTGACCCTCAATTTTTTTTTTTTAATTTTTAAAAATTTGAATTATTTATCAAAAATATGTGTCAAATAAGGACAAATTATATTACCAAATACTTTTTGTCGAATTTTACCCCAAAAATCACATGGGACACCGATGGTCAAACATGTACTAAATTTGTTTTATTCAAAGAGTGATATGATAGAATTACCTTCAACTTTTACTATTTCTTAATATGTGTGCCAAGTCAATAGCGAACAACTATTGATGGACGAGGAAATAGATACTATTCATTTTTCAATATTTAGAAAACTTATAATAAATGCATAAAACATACATGTTCTCTTTAATTTGGCGTCAACTGATATCTGCGCCCTCCAACTTTGGATCAACATAAATAGATACTTAAACTACCTTAAAGTTGAATAAGTAAACACACATATTTTTCATGAAAAATCTCATGCGATTTTATATGTATGTGCCTATTTGTTCAAATGTATGATAGTTTATGTGTTGGTTGTGCACATTCAAAGTTGGAGGATATAGATATCAATTGAGGTCAAGTTAAATGACATGTTTATGTGTTATATAGATAATAAATAGGAATGATATGGTAAAATTATCATTTTATATATTATTTTCAAAAAGTATATCAAGCCAAACATGAACAAGTAAATATTTACTGAGGGAATTTAATTTATGTGTCTATATATGCAAGTCGTCTATAGATTTTTAAGGAAAGAACTTTTAAGATTTAGTAAATTCTTACTCCCTTTGTCCCATATTAGTTGATTATTTTACTAAAACTAGTTATTTTATATTAATTGATCATCTTATTAAATCGAGAATGTTATGAAATATAAAGAATAAAGAAAAAGAATAATAAATATAGAGAGAAAAGACTTATTTCTTTATTTCTCTTGAGGGATGAGAGATCATAAGATTGATACTACAATGAACAACCAACATGGGTTGTGGTGTAGCGGATGGGGCTGCTCCACCCTTAACCAGAGGTCGAGAATTCGACCCTGGGTATGGGGAAAACTCTATTGGGAGCTCTACCCCCCGAATGGGACCCTACCTAGCGCGAATCTGGATTAGTCAAAATCCAAAGCGGGTACCGGACACCGGATGGAAAATAAAAAAAAAAAATATAATGAACAAAACCCCTTTATTTAAAGGAGAAATTTACTCCTAGTCTGAGTAAAAGATAGATGCTTCAAATCCTAATAGATATCAAAGTAAATCTTGATAGACATTCACTATAATGTAAATACATTTATAACACTCCCCCTTGAATTTCTAATTAGTAGATAATATGCCTCGTTAAAACCTTTCTAGAAAAACCCAGTGAGAAAAAAATCTAGTGAAGGAAAAAAGAGTATACATCTCTAACAATATGCATATAGGTTGCCTTATTAAAAACCTTATAAGGAAACCCCAGTGGGACAAAATCTCGTAAGGAAAAAAGAGTACAACGCGTATTAACTCCCCCTAATGAGATCATCCTTGAATCTTTACATCCCGATCATGTGCAACATCTTCTTGAAAGTTGTAATTGGAGGAGACTTGGTGAATAAATCAGCCACATTGTCACTTGAACAAATCTATTGCACGTTAATATCATCATTCTTTTGTAGCTCATGTATGTAGAAAAACTTTGATGAAGCGTGCTTCGTTCTATCTCCTTTTATGAATCCTTTATTAAGATGTGCTATGCATGCTACATTATTTCTGTATAAAACTGTAGTTACATTGTCACATTTTAAACCACATTTTTCTTGAATGAGATGTATCATGGATCTCAACTATACAATTCTCAGCTTGCTTCATGAATAGTCTCAGCATGGTTCAATGAAGTGGCCATGATAGAATGCTTTGTATATCTCCAAGATATGGCAGTATCCCCACATATGAACACATAGCTTATTTGAGATCGAGCTTTATACGGGTTAGATAAGTACCCAGTATCAGCATAACCAACAAGATTAAGACTACAGGCTTTAGAATAAAATCATATGTTTGATCTCATTTCGATGTCTCCTTATAGGAGCAGAACTATATTTTGCTAACAAATTAACTGAAAAGGCTATATTAGGCCTTGTAGTATTTGCAAGATACATTAGTACACCAATTGGACTAAGATATGGTACTTCAGGACCAATCTAATTCAGTATGTTTCGCATTTCAGCAAATAATCTAATTATTTTTGAAAACTCTCCAAGAGTTTTAATGATTTTCAAGCTATAAGCTTATACAATATAAAGATTCTAAATAAGTTTTCCAAAAACTTTTATATGCTTTAAACATTTTGAATCCTTAGAAAGTTTCATACTAATTTTGTCAAGTGACAATATTCAACATGTCATATGTGATATCTTCAAGTGTCTGGACTACAAATCAAATAAGTTTTACTCTTACCAAGATGCATCCTTTCATATTACTTGATAAATATTTCTACGTCAGCATGCTTAAATAAACGTAGAATTCAGATCCTCGTATCTTTTACAATATTGCACCAATACCGTACCAAAGATATCATTAATGATATATCATTTTGTATCGATTCATAATGCGACATAACATTTTGAGATCTCATCACTTTATTATTTTCAGGTACCTGAACCTCTCATAAGATTTCATGAAGTGTTATATTGTAGGCTCTTGAAGAGCACATTGCCTTCTTATTATGATTATTTGCTCCTTGTTTCATTTGGAACCGATTAGTCTACCGCGCTTCATGCATGCATAGACTTTGTCCTTCAAGGACACAAAATAGGAGCACTTACAGCTTAAATATGAGATACTTTCAACATTTGACTTGAATTATCTTATGAATGAGGATCTTATGATAATTCCTAACATATTTCTTAGCTGCTTATAATCTCCCCCTTATGTTAAGAAAACTAACATTCATCCTCATCTTCTTTGAGGAGTCCATCTTTGTGTATCATGGTATATTCATTAATCGTATACCACACATCAAAATTATTAGATGGACAACATATGGTTCCTGACCTTGAACTAATTGAGAGGGAAGAAATAATTATAATTTATTGGTCTAATGCATACAAGTGCTATTGTACGCAATATATCATATTTCAGACTAATACATGAAATTTTGTTCTCATTAGTAATGGTTCAACTATTTATGAAAGGCATTCAATGCTAAACTATCATCATCAAGATGAATTATCTTGATTACACAATCTGAAAGTTATGATTTTAACTCAATTTTATTGAGCAAGCAACTTTATGAATGTCAAATGTAGGTTGACAATGAATATACATGTGATCATCTTATTGATGCATCTTTTCAACATATCACATGATAGGTGAACGGGTCCATATTCATCTTTTATATTTTTCAGATTTTAAGGGATCCAATTCCAAAATTAGTTGGTCCAACCAACATATCATGAGAACAAGCAACATTAAAGTTCATGAAGAATTTTCAAATTCTTCAATACTCCCTCTATTTCGGAATAAGTGAATTGTTGGAGTATTTATTGGTGTTTCCAAATAAGTGAATCATTGAATTTTTTTCTAAATTTGCCCTTATGATTTGACAACCAATTAACTTTTGAAAAAGTATTACAAGATCAACTTTTTTTTTTTGGTAAAAATAAAAAGTTGTGTTGAATTTATGTCTTTAGTTTTTTTTCCTTAATATGTGTGCCAAAATTCAACAATTCATTTATTATAAAATGGAGGGAGTATATGTTTAATACTTGATATGCACATCTTTAAGTTGGCGCAATCGTTCATGTCAACTTATGAACTTTTATGCTAGTAAACTTCAAGTTTACCATGACATATGCTTTTTACTTTAGTAAATTTCAGATTTACTATTATATGAATAAATTTCAGATTTACTTCTTTAGAAGTAGATTTCATAATAACTTTTTTCAGTTATTCTGCCTCATTCGGAGGTGAGTTGTGATACCGTCACAATCAAGTGCACGTTTGAATTAATAAGGTTCTCATTCTCCAAGAATGGGATATAATTGTGCCTTAAGCCTATCAAATTATGATAGCTTATAACCTCTTTCATGATATTGCTACTTCAGGAGCAAATCAAGACATAAATAGGATAGAGAGAACTTCTCTACATTGCTACCACATTTACTTCAAGAATGGAGCAAATTGTCATCTTATCATATATTGCTACCACGTTCATTTCTTGGAATGGAGCATATTCAATAGACAAGTTTCATGAATTTTCATTAAAAACACATTATTTTGCCTTAGCCATCATAATATCATCAATATGGTGTATTGAGATTCAAACTCAACGTCTTACCCATATAAAGACGTCTTAGACATAAATCAATGAAGATTGAACCCAACATATTATCATTCCTTTTAATAATATTGTTCTTGAGGAATAAATTTAAAACATAAATGGTTCCAAACCAATTATTTTTCCTCAAATCCAACAATAATTATATTAGAAATTACTAACCTTGAAATTACCTTTAGCTTTATAAACTCATCTTGTTTGGCAGAGTCTCGTGTTGATAACGTGTTATAAAATATAAAGAATAAAGAAAAGGAATAATAAATAGAAAGAGAAGAGACTTATTTCTTTATTTCTATTGATGGATAAGAGATCATAAGATTGATAATACAATGAACAAAACTCCCCTATTTAAAGGGAAAATTTACTCCTAGTCTGAGTAAAAGACAGATGTTTCAAATCCTAATAGATATCAAAGTAGATTTTGATAGATCTTGATAGACATTCACTATAATGTAAATACATTTATAACAGAGAAAGCATTCATTATGTTTTTTCAATATTACTTTTGCAATTAATTCTTTTTAAAAGTATTCACACTTATTTATAAAGTTTCAAAAATTTATTAAGAGATGAATTTGTAAAATATTCTTCTTATTTATAATTTCTTAACATTTGGATAAAAAAGAAAAAGATTGGAATTGATGGAATAAACTTTAACAAGTGGTTCAGACAAATTCACATTTATAAACTAACAAAAAAGGAGTGTGTCGGTAAAAAAAAATTATGTACAAGAACATAATAATTATCTGTTTAAAAGATGTGATTTACTGCCAGCTAAATAGTATGCTAACAAAGTAAACAAATTTATAGGTACATGATAATGTAAGTTTTTCAAGTAACTAATCTCCCTTAAGCAATTAATTAGTTGATGTTATCTTATGATCGATTTAAAAATATAAAATTCATTTTTTTTTAATTTTGACATGGCAGCATAAATATTCAAGGCTGGACATTCATGGTGGCAATCGGGTTCAGCGCTGCAATAAGGTAATCATAATTCATAATGGTGTTAGTATAGAAAACAGAAAAAGAAGTTAATTGAAGTAATGTTTACGTATAGCGTGAGGGTGTCAAATGAACTAGGGGCAGGACATCCAAGAAGTGCAAAATTCTTAGTAATGGTTGCCTCCATCACTTCTCTATTAATAGGCATTTGCCTCTCAATGGCTCTACTCTTTTGTCGGAGTTGGTATACCCCATTATTTTCAAACAATCAACAGGTCCAACAGCTTGTCCATTACCTCACTCCTATTTTAGCAGTCACCATTGTTATAGGCAGTCTTCAACCTACTCTTTCTGGTACGTAATTATTTGGTTTAAGCTTTTGCATAATTATTTTACTGACATATACAATGAAAAACATATAGAAGATTTGGGTGGGTAGTATAGTAACATCGGCAACTCAACTTACATAATATTCAAAAGCATCATCTTAAAAAAAAAATAGTCTTCCAATCCACTTTTATATCTAATGTCTCTCATGCAAGTGGGGCACATCGTGGACCTTTTCTTTTTATGATATTTAGAAAATAAGTGAATTCTTATAAGTAGTTTCTGTTGGGTTCACGTTGAAAGTGTGAATGAAAACAGGAGAGAATTAGTGGAGGAAAAGTGAAAACACACCTAAAAGAAAAAGTGTGCTCACAATAAGGAAAGTCTATTAATTCTCCCACAATCATGTGTAAAGAAACACAACTCCACATGAATAGTGAGGTAAAAACCAAGAGGTGCCTCGCACCGTCGTTATCGTCGCTCGACTTTGGCTTCGAAAAACTCTCGATGAGATTAATTTTTTGAAAAAAATTTATTTGAAACTTGAGAAAAATCCAGTCCGAAAATCCAATTAAAAACACAAATTTTTTTTTCTCCATTAACGTGCATGCAGAAGCATGCAGAAACGTTGAAAGTTGCTTGAAAGAGAAAAAATTTATCGAGTAAAAGACACACTATTTTGGGAAAAGGGATAACTGTTTGGATGACTGTGACTATTCGAAAAAGACATACTGTTTTGAATGGACAGACATGCCTATTTAGAAAAGATACACCTTTTCGATAAACCATGCCTCCTTTTTGAAGGGGCGCTTCATGACTATATAAATCGGTATTTTTCCACTGGTTCAGGACGAAAAAATTTATTTCATTACAAATACTTCTTGTCTTCTAAAAACTCTGTGTGATTATCTCTCGTTGAGTAGTTCAAAGAATCTGATAGTTTGAGATACCATTACTGTCGGATTGTGAGTCATTTTATTCTGGGAGGAAAAATTTCGCAACCTCAGGTACTTGAGGGGAATTAATTCCTTAAGGACACTCCATAAATTCGAAGGACTTGGCTTTATTTCTGTTTCATCTTATTTCTTAAATATAACATACATCTTGGATAGTTCGTATTGAATTGGTGTTGAAGGTGTTGAAAAACTTCATAAGTGTTCTTGAAAAAGTCTTGAACTTGAGTGTATAAACATACAGATTTTGTACTACCCAAAACAACAATCTTAAGGAATTAATTCATAATCTGTATTGTTTGGTTTCTGGAGATTAAAGCTTTATGCTTTCTACTCTGTTTGAACTTAACAAGTGATTTGAATACATAAAAACCTCATCACAAGTTAAAGGTCATTTGGTTAACGTTTGAAAGACATAAAAACTTCATCGTTAAACTAGAAATAAATAGTGTTTATAAGTTGCTACGAACTTGTAATTGGTATATTCTTATACTAAAGTTGACAGTCTTTTTGTGATAAAAAAAATAACTATAGACGGTCATCTAAATGATGGTAGGACAAGTGTGGTAGCAACGAATATTGCTACAATTAGTCGTACGAGTACTCCAGAGGCAATGGCACCAGCGGAGAAACCGAGAAAATTCATGGGTGTTGATTTTAAATGGTGGCAACAAAAGATGTTTTTCTACCTTACAACCTTGTGTCTTCAAAGATTTATATCTGAGAAAGCTCCAGAATTGCCCGATGAAACTTCGAACCAGGAATGATTTATTGCTATGAAGGCATGAAAACATTCTGATTTCCTATTCAGGAATGACATTCTAAGTGGCCTCCAGGATGACCTATGCAATGTGTATAGTGGAGTGAAGACGTCAAAAGAGTTGTGGTCTGCACTGGAAAGAAAATACAAGACTGAAGATGTTGGAACTATGAACTTCTTTGTTACAAGATTCCTTGAGTATAAAATAATTGCAGCAAGTCTGTCGTATCTCAAGTACAGGAACTACAAGTTATCACCCACGATCTCCTTACGGAAGGTATGAATTTGGTGAATACCTTAGAACATGTTAAAAAAGTTCTTAATGTTCACATGAACTTTATTATAGGTTTGATTGTGAACGGGGCATTTCAAGTCACTGTAATAATAGAGAAGTTACCACCTATGTGGAAGGACTTCAAGAACTAATTGAAATATAAACAAAAGGATATGACAGTCGAAGATCTCATAGTAAGATTACGCATTGAAGAAGAAAACAAAGCCGCAGAAAGGAGGTCGAAAGAAAATTCTGCAATAAGTAGAGCAAACATTGTAGAAGACAATCACAACAACTCGAAAAAATGAAAAAAAGCTAGACAAGAAAGCAATCAACCTAAGAAGAAATTCAAGAGAAAATTCTTTAATTGTGGCAAGATTATCCGCAAGTCAACATATTGTCGTACCCCAAAGAAAGACAAAAAGAAGGACCAAACAAATATGGTTGAATCTAAGAATGAAATTGACGATTTGTGTGCCATGCTTTCTAAATGTAACTTGGTGGGAAATCATCAAGAATAGTGGATGAATTTCGGTGCCACCCGCCATGTTTGTGCAAATAAAGAGTTGTATGTTGCATTTGCTCCGGCTTAAGGTGAAGAGAAGATCTATATGACAAACTCCGCAACTGCAAAAGTTGAAGGAATAGGAAAAGTCCGCGTAAAATGATATCAGGCAAAGTGTTGAATCTTAATAATGTCCTGTATGTACCGGAGTTAAGGAAGAACTTGATTTCTGTATCACTTCTTAATAAAAATGGATTCAAATGTGTACTTATTTTTGGCAAAATTGTACTTAGCAAACGAGAAGTGTATGTAGGAAAAGGCTAGCTTACTGAGGGCCTATTCAAATGAATGTAATGACAATTGAAATCAATAAAAGTTTTGCTTATTCTTACTTGCTTGAGTCTAATGAATTATGGCATGAACGATTAAGACATGTTAATTACAAAACTTTCCGAAAATTGACTAACTTAGAAGTTTTTCCAAACTTTGAGTGCAATAAATTAAATAGTAAAACGTGTATGGAATCAAAGTATAGTAAGCATTCGTATACCGTTGAAAAGAATTCTAATCCTATAGATTTAATCCACACTGACATTTGTGATATGAAGTCAACACTATCTCGTGGTGGGAAAAAGTATTTTATAACTTTTATCGACTATTGCACTAAATATTGTTATGTATATTTGCTATAGAGTAAGGATGCAATGATAGATGCGTTTAGGCAATATAAAGCAGAAGTTGAAAATCAGTTAGAAAAAAAGATCAAAACGATAAGAAGTGATAGGGGTGGAGATTATGAATCTCTCTTTGCTGAAATTTGTGTAGAAAATAAAATTATCCATCAAATTATGGTCCCGTATTCACCTCAATCTAATGAATTGCGGAAAGAAAAAATTGAACCTTAAAGAAAATGATGAATGCCTTACTTATAAGTTTAGATTTACCATAAAACTTGTGGGGGAAGCTATCCTTACAGCTAACCGAATACTCAATAGAGTGTCCCAAAGTAAGACACAATCAATTCCATATGAAAAATGTAAAAGAAGGAAACTCAATTTGAAGTATTTCAAAGTGTGGGGGTGTCTAGCGAAAGTCCAAGTTCCTATGCCTTAAAGGGTGAAAATAAGATCAAAGACAGTGGACTGCGTGTTCATAGGATATGCTAAAAGTAATAAAGCATGCCGATTTTTGGTTCATAAATTCAAACATTCGAATATCAATGAAAATATGATAATTGAATCAGATAATTCTGAGTTCTTTGAATACATTTATTTGTATAAAACTAGACATAAATAGCCTAGTGGAGGGTTTAAATGACCTCAAGATGAACCAAGTGAGAATGTACATAATGATGAAAATCCAAGACGTATTACACTTCAAAGAATGTCAATTTTTCTTGGATAAGATTTTGTAACATTTCTCTTAGAAAATGAGCCTTAAATATTTAAAGAAGCGATGTCATCTTCAGACTCATCCTTTTGGAAAGCGGCAGTCAGTAGTGAGATTGAATCAATCTTGAGAAACCATAAGTGGGAGTTGGTTGATCTTCTTTCGGGAAATAAACCTTTAGGTTCTAAATAGATCTTCAAAAGGAAAATGAAAGCGGACGGTACTATTGACAAATACAAGGCAAGACTAGTAGTGAAAGTCTTCAAACCAAAAGAAGGCATTAATTACTTTGATACATACTCTCCTGTAACAAGAATAACGTCAATTCGATTGTTAATTGCCTTGGTGGCGATATATGGTCTTGAAATCCATTAAATGAATATGAAAACAACATTCCTAAATGGAGAATCAGAGGAAAAAATTTACATGGAACAACCTAAGGGTTTTGTGGTTTCAGGTAAAGAACAGAAGGTGTGTAAACTTGCTAAGTCACTTAATGGACTAAAACAAGCACCTAAACAGTGGCATGCAAAGTTTGACCAAAACCATATAGACAAACGGGTTTAAGATAAATGAATATGATAAATGTGTTTACATTAAATACACTCCAAATCATAAGGTCATTGTTTGTTTGTTTGTGGATGATATGTTGATCATCAGTAGAGATATTTCCAACATAAATGCTATGAAACGAATACTTGAGAGCAAGTTTGATATGAAAGACCTTGGAGTTGCGGATGTGATCTTAGAAATAAGAATCCATAGAACTCCACAAGGGTTGGCATTGTTACAGTCTCATTACATCAAAAAAGCACTTGATAAGTTCAAGTAATTGAAATTTGGTATTGCCAAGACTCCATTGGACGTAAGCTTTGCACTTCAAAAGAATGAAGGTGAAAGTGACTCAAAGTTGGACTATGTAAGAGTGTTGGGGTGTTTAACGTATATAATAAACTATACACGATCAGACATAGCATGTGCTATTATTAAGTTGAGTCGGTACACGAGTAATCCCATTAAAACTTATTGGATGACAATGAAAAAAGTTTTGAGGTATCTTAAATACACTTAAGATTATGCTGTATTATAACAAATATCTCGCAGTAATTGAAGGATATAGTGTTGAAAATTGGATCACTGGATCGAATGAAGTAAAATCCACGAGTGGATATGTATTTACTATAGGTGGAGGAGCAGTCTCTTGGAAATCATCCAAACAAATATGTATTGCTCACTTACAATGGAATCTGAATTTATCGCATTAGATAAAGCCGGTGAAGAAGCAGAATGACTCCAAAATTTCTTGGAAGATATTTCTTATTGACCCAAACCTTTGGAATCAGTATATATACACTGTGATAGTCAAGCAATGATAGGTAGGGCAGGGAGCATGATGAATAACGATAAATCTCATCATATAAGACGGAGATATAATACCATTAGAGAACTTTTCTCTAGTGGAATTATCACTGTTGACTATGTGAAGTCAAAGGATAATATGTCGGATTTACTTAAAAAATGCCTATCTAGAAAGGGAGTTGAGAGAACATCTAAGGGAATGAATTTATGGCCTAGGACAAGTCAGTGTGGCGGTAACTCTACCTAGCAAAATGGATATCTCAAGAGCTAGGTTTAAGGAGATCAAACAAAGTTGTATCTGATAGGTTCAACATTGTTAATATACCGAATCCATTCTCATGATGTAGACAATGTTCAATAAACAAGGATAAAACTTGAGGTGTGAAGTCTTTTAATGATTATCTAAATTTAGCAGATTTGACCAAATAGTTTGATCTATAGGATTGAACATTTAGAAATCACCTATCTGAGGATGAAGTGGAAGCCGCTTCAAGAGGAATGTTAGTAAAGGCCTATTCTCTATGCTCTCATTAAATCGGGAAGTGTTCATGGCTGAAACGAACAAAACTGTGAGAATCATAAATGATAAAAGGCCTATTGTGTGACAAGTGTTGTGTAGGTGTACATTAAAGCTCGACGGTTCAAAGATATCAAATCTACCGATTGACCGAGTTCATTCGATGCATGTTCACTACGAAAAGTTCAAAGGAAAACCCATTTATCCAAATGTAATCAGTTTTTGCTTGATGATCACATACTTGTCCGCAAAGTTTTACGAAAAGTAGTTATTCCCAATTCATATAAGGGATTGCTAGGTTCAAGTTGAAAGTGTGAATGAAAAATGGAGGGAATTAGTGGAGGAAAAGTGAAAAAACGCCTAAAAGAAAAGTATGCTCACAATAAGGAAAGTCTACTGAGTCTCCCACATTGGTGGGAGAATGAAACTTTCATGTGATCTTATTAAGAAACACAACTCCACATGGATAGTGAGGCAAGAACCAAGAGGTGCCTCGCGCTGTCGTCTCTCGCTCTCTCGATGAGATTAATTTTTGAAAAAAAATTATTTAAAATTTGAAAAAAAAATCTAGCCCGAAAATCCAAGGAAAAATGCAATAATTTTTTCCTTCATTAATGTGCATGCAGAAATACTAAAAGTTGCTCGGAAGGGACAAAACTTTTTGAGTAAAAGACACACTGTTACGAAAAAAGGATGACTGTTTGGATGGTTGTGACTGTTCGAAAAAGACATACTATTTCGAATGGACAAACATGACTATTCAGAAAAGATACACCTTCCGATGAGCCATTGCCTCTTTTCCGAAGGGGCACTTTATGGCTATATAAACCTGCATTTTTTCACAGGTTCAGGATGAAAAAATTTACTACATTACAAATACTTCTTGTCTTCTAAAAACTCTGTGTGATCATCTCCCTTTGAGTGAGTTTGAAGAATCCGCTAGTTTGAGGTACCACTACAGTCGGATTGTGAGCCATTTTATCTTGGGAGGAAAAATTCCGCAACCTCGGATATTTGAGGGGAATTAATTTCTTAAGAACACTCCGTGAATTCAGAGGACTTAGCTTTATTTCTGTTTCATCTTATTTCTTAAATATAACACACTTCTTGGATAGTTCGTATTGAACTAATGTTGAAGGTGTTGAAAAACTTCATAAGTGATCTTGAAAAAGTCTTGAACTTGTGTTGAAGTTTAGTGTATAAATATACAAATTTTGTACTACCCAAAACAGCAGTTTCATGTCAATATTATGTAAAATGAGTTGCTGATGGGACACTTTAGTATGATAAATCTAAAGTTTATTGTTCATTTGTGAAAATTAATCTTAGAGAATTCATACATTAATCAACTTCAACTTGTTTAGAATTAAGACTTAATTGATTGATCAATATATAATTCTCATATGGTCTAATTAATGGTTGGTCACTTAACTGGTAGATTTCTTGGAATTGCAGGGGTGGTCATTGGAGCAGGGTGGCAAGCTTATGTTGCATATGTAAACATAGCTTCAATTTTCTCGTTACTATTTGTTTGGTATTCCTGTAGGTATCATACTTGGTTTCCTCTTTGACACTGGCGTTAAGGTATAATTTTCTTTGTTTTCATTGAATTAAAAATCCAGTTTCCTTTTGATTGCATAAGTAGATCAACTCTAGGCTTTTTATTCTAAGACATTATTAATTATTGACTAATTAATTTTGTTCATGATTTTTCAGGTGATTTGGTTTGGGATGCTTGCAGGTACGAGTCCTAAACTGGTGTCTTGATCATGATGGTCCTTCGAACCAATTGGAACAAGTGGGTAAGGCATACATCAAGAATCAAATTGGTTAGTATAAATATATATATATATATATATATATATATATATATATATATATACTAGCTTAGGTGTACGCGCCTCGTGCGTGTACCTCACTTTATTGAGTTCAAATGTTACTCTAAATAGGATATTTGTTTAAATAATGAAGATAAATACAATAATTAAATTCAACATCTTTTGGAGAATTTATTTAATTAAACCTAACTTTTACCCCAAAAAATTCTCAAAGCCGATCGACATTCATCTATCACCAGTAAATTGCAACAAAATAATACGAAGAACGTATAATTTCATAGTAGAGGTAAATTTGTTAGATGAGAAGAATTATACCTGAATATGTGAATTTTGTTGGTAGGTGGGTAGATAAAGAAGGTTAGTTATGAGTAATAAAAATTACTATAATATATTATACTAAAAGGACACATAGAACGATAAGAATGTAGAATAGAGGTAAATTTATGAGATGAGAAGAATATATCTAAATATTTCGTAGGTTGATAGATAAAGAAGGTTTGTTATGAGCAGTAGAAAAGAAAATATATTGAATTAAAATGACACATTAGCTAAATTAAACTAAGCAATTTACATTGGCATAACAAGTAATATTGTGTTGCCAACAAGTAATATTGTGTTTAAATTAACAAAAGGAAGAGATGATAAAACATCAAAAACCTGAAAATAAAATTGTTGAAACTGTGCTAAGATGAAAAACAATGAAAGATCGCAACTGCTTATAACGATAAAGAATGAAAAAGCTCAATGATTTATATAGAAGGACAAATGTACAAACCAAAGATGACACAAATTTGAATGTATAGGAAAAAATAATTATATTGTTGAAAAAAACCAAGCAGGAAACAAATAGGAGAAAAAAAATAGTACAGTAATTTCATCCGATCAAGTAGGAAAAAAAAGCTTAAAGGGGGTGGGGGGAAGCCATGTATTAAATGTGATCTTTATTTAATACTATGTATTAACTAATACATCCAGTATAGTTTAACTATACCTAATGCACGTAAAAAAATATGTGCGTTTTAATTAAGTAGAGTAAAAAGATAAATTTGGTTGTTTTAACAAAGTAAGGGAAAAAAACGTAGGTTTTAATTAAGTAGAGAAAAAAGCTAAATTTGGTTAGAATTTAATTGTAGCAAAAATTTAGTATATTTATTTTGAAGAATTTAATTATAGGAAAAAAGGTAAAAGACGATTTTGTCTAAAGCGGACTGTTTTAATGAAGGGAAAAAAGTTCAATTCACTTTTCTAAAGACCTTCACACTTTTAATATATATATATATATATATATATATATATATATATATATATATATATATATTAAAAGTTTTCTATATTATATATATACACATATATAGAAGTGTGAAGAAGCAGGCATCTCTTCGTCGACGTGCTTGCTTCCTCCATGATTTTACTATATCACACCTAATTAATTATTATATGTCATTTACGTATTAAAAAATTAATAATATTTAATAAAAGAGTAAAATAAATATCTATGACATGTCTGTTTTAACTGTTTCAATCGTAATTTTACTATATCAGCCCTAATTAATTGTTATAAGTCATCTAAGTATTAAAAAATAATAATATTTAATTAAAAAATAAAATAGATATAAAATGATAAATTTAATTAACTTGACACCATATATGAGGTCTACTTAAATTTTTTCACAAGTAATTTTTATAGCAATTTAGGCTGTTCATGATCGACATGTCTGCTTCAGCTGCTTCAACCGTGATTTTACTATATTACTCTAATTAATTATTATAAGTCATCTACGTATTAAAAAACTAAAAAAATTTAATAAAAATTTTAAAATAGACATTTATGACATGACTGCTTCAGCTGCTTCAACCGTGATTTTATTATATCACTCATAATTAATTATTATAAGACATTTAAGTATTAAAAAATTAATAATATTTAATAAAAAATAATAAGCAACTGAAGCAGTCTGCCCATGGTCGACATGCCTGCTTCAGCTGTTTCAACAGTGATTTTACTATATTACCCCTAATTAATATTTATAAGTCATTTACGAATTAAAAAACTAAAAAATTTAAAATAAACATTTATAACATGACTGTTTCAGCTGCTTCAGTTGTGATTTTACTATATCACTCATAATTAATTATTATGAGTCATTTAGTATTAAAAAATTAATAATATTTAATAAAAAATAAAATAGATATAAAATAATAAATTATTTTTTGATTTTCTTATAAATTATTTAAGTATTACAAAAATAATATTAATATTTAATTAAAAAGATAACATAGGCATAAAATGATAAATTATTTTTTGATGTTTTAAATTAACTTGACATCTTATATGAGACCACTTAAAAATATTTTAATAAAAATAAAAGAAAAAATATTAATTGGTACTAAATCACGCGCCTAAGGAAAGTGTAACACACCTTGCCACATCAATAATTTGTGCTTAATAGGTATATATTTTGAATACTTTAGGTGTTCAATAGGTACCAGTCTTAGTTGAGAGGTTCAAGTGAAAATTTGAAACAAATTTAAGAGGTTATCGATGACTTAAGCCTAAATTGTATGACACATGCCTCTTCCATCTTTTTTCATTTCTATTTCCAAATTTGATTGCTGTATTATTATTATTTTTTTTGGTTAAAACGTATTATATTAGGTCTACATAAAAAATTTTAAATCATAATAATCAATCCACTTAATAAAAGTAAAGAAATTTTATTCTTTATTCAGATTTTACATTAAAAATAAAATTTCCTTCTTTACTTATTTATTTTAGTTAAAAAAAAGAAAAAAATATTATTTTAGTTTGATACAAAATCATTATTTTAGTTTGATGCTATTTTTATCATTAAGTATATGAAATACATAACCAAATTTAAATTTTAAAGTATATGTAATAAAATTAATTTAGTAAAATAAACTTTTAATAAACATTTTCTTAATATTTGTGCCAAGTCAACATATACCAAATAAAAAAAACGAACGAATAATACCTAATAAGATTTTACTTTTGCAAAGAGTACATAACGTATGTAATCAGATATTATTGTATAATACAAACATATTATGTAGTATTTGATTAAACATACTACTTTTATGAGTTGTTTTTCAATTGAAACTTTGAATGCTCATTATCCACTTGCTTGTACTCATTTTTACCACTTCAAACCCAAAATAAATATATAATATTTCATTATTTTAAACCTAATATATAAAACACATTGTATTCATATACATTTATTATATCAATTCGATACTTTTGTAATTTATTTTTCTAAAATTAAAAACCTACCGAACTTATGATTTAAATTAAATAAACTTAATAACTAATTTGGTACGGTTAGATCGGTTCGTAACATCCCTAGAATCAACTATAAAACTAAATAATACCTTTCCTCAATGATTACTATATCTCTAAATAATTGAGAATTTCGAATTTATTTAGAACATCAATAGGCTATGCATATATTTAAACCAAAATAAATGCTGCATATTTTATTTATATTTATTTAAATCATTATTTTGACAAAAATATATTATTAATTTTATTTTTTCTAGATATTGAGTCTGTGCTACCATGGACCCTTTCCCTCTAATATTAAAATAACTCATTGTAACTACTTATAAGTGACTTGATTGCAAGAAAAAATATTTGTTGAGAAAATGACAAAAATGATCCCTTGTTTTTGGAGATATGTTTACAATGATCTCTTAAATATACTTATGAATAATTTGATCATTTAAGTTTACTAAAAAATGAGCACTTCTGGTCAAATATAAATACTTATTTATAGATTTAAGGAATTGTAAAAATAACATGATCTTACATTTGACGGTACGAATGACAATTTCTACTATTGTTGGTCTATTTCTGGAATTTGCCCAGCTTATTGTGTTGTTTATGATACTTTTATGTATTTTTCACCATAAGCATAAAGACTAAAAACTAAATTTTGTAAACTGTTTGATGTAGATCAAGTGTGGCCATTGTTTTAAACTTCGAGAATAAAAAAATAGCCACAAATATATTTATAGACTATTTTTAGTTTACCTCAAATGTAAGGGGATACTTCTGTCCTCTTCTCATTATATTTTAATCCATTTAAAAGATATTTATTTTTTTTCTTTCATTTTTATTGTATTCAATGTAGGCTTCCCTTGTCGAAGACAGGATAAAACAATGGGGAGGAGGCTCAAAACCAAAGAAAATTACGAAGACAATATTAACTGAATGCAGAAAAAATGAATTAAAAAAATAACTTTTTAGTTTAAGTGATTAAAAACTTAAAATAAGTGCTTATAAATTAAGTAGATTGGTGTTTGGATAGTAGTTCTGAAACTGAAAAAAATTATTGATATGTTTGGTAAACAAGTGATGTTAAACACTTTTTTTGGTTGTTAAAATAACTTAAATGTCCGTCAAATTGTTAACACTATAAATAAGGTGGATTATTTATAATTTTTAATTCTAGAATAAACTTCCAATGAAATGATGGATTCGATGAAAACAAAGAAGAAAGATGAAGGAAAATTAGAGGAAAGAGATGAAGCGAAGCGACAAAGAGAAAAAGAAAAAAAAACTATATATTTAAGGGCTACAAGTTTAGGATATTGTTGGAATTGGAGGAAAATATAATACATAAAAAGGTAAATGTTTTGGTCAAATTTAAAAGAATTTTAATCTAAAAAAAAAAAAATTGGGGGTACCCAACTTCTCACTTTTTGTTTTTTTCTGATCAGTTTTTAGCTTTTTAAAGCACTTTTTAATTTTACCAAACACCTTAAAAAGCTAAAAAAGAGATTAAAAGATGGTTTGACCAGATTTTAATCCTATTCCAGATTTTAATCCTATTCAAACGGGCTCTTAATCTGAGTGCGTTACGAAGACAATATTAACTGATTGTAGATAAAATCAGTATCTGAATGTGTTGTAACATTTTGTAGTGCTTTGGGTATTCTAGATGACTCGATGTATAAATTTTATTACGAATCGTATTTCTTAGGATATAGTGATCGTAAGATGTGCCTAGAGCTTAGTGACCTGTAGTACTGGCTAGTAGGATAACTGTTTTGCATTAATTATAAGATGACGGTTTGGTAAGGTGTTATTGAATTATTTAAAAATAGGTAGGAGGTTACGTTAAATTTCTAACACCTTTTCAAAATGTTGGGTTTTGAGAATCGTGCTAAAACTCTTCCTCTTGATTTTCATATTCATTTGGAGATGAAAAGTGGGTAAATTGATACTTATCGTAATGACCTATTTTGTCTTTGTTAGCCTCACATTCTCATTATATGTTTTAATAACGACAAACTAATAAACAAATATCTTGTAGGATACACTAAAGATACAATCAATCAAGAAGGATCCCTAAGGAATCAATCCAGGATATCCTAGAATCTCCAAGGATATCTTGCAAAAGGAAGCTGACGCTAAACTTGAGAGGAGCATCAATCATGGATCTTATTGGATCCCCAATTATAAGGCAAACAAATTAATTACGACAAAAGAAAAAGGAAAGACGAACACACCCTCTATATGGAGATAACTGATAATCACATGTATGGCTGTGATAAAAAAGCTGCACCATGTATGGACATATCTGATATGGACATACGATATGGTTCCATACCTCAATCAAGGAATCAATTCAAATCCATGATTGCGAAGAAATTCCTTAGGTTTCCTTATGAAGAAAAGAAGCCAAAGAAACTGAAGAGTATAAAATAAAAGGCCGAGGATCAAAGCACTCATGCAACTTCAAAGAAAAATCATAGTGTGTCTCAATCTTAGTCTCAATAAAGCTTTATGCTTTATAGTTTACAATAGTTACACAAGAGTAAGATCGAGTCAACTTTGTCATACCGATTGAGGCTGTGTCACAAGATCTGAAAACCAAAATATGTTTCAGAACTTGTTTGCCACTCTTGTATTCAACTTCACTTTGAAAAGATCTAAGGAAACTTTGAAACCCAAGGGGACCGAAAGTAGGCACGACATTCATATTTCGAACCATAATAAATCTCTGTGTTATTTCAAATTACTTATTTACTTGCTTATTCACTTTAATCTATTCTGCTTTGTGATAACGTCCAAAAAATATCTCCTCTTAGAAGATGATACGGTTGCTATCAAATTATAGTAACCCAAAAACAGTTGGGGTCGAATCCCAAGGGAACACGTGGAATCGTGAATCTCGACAGTTGTAGTCAGCTGGCAGAACAAGAAAAGTAAATGACATTTTTTTGTGTAGTAATCTCGAGCAAGTAACTATATTAACTTCGGTTGCAATTAGTCGTAAGTAAACACTAATATTGTGTTCCCCTTGGCTTCTTAAATCCATAGTCTTATCATGTTTTTATGAACCAATCTGATACCTTGTATGCAGAATCAATAAGTTATGTACCTTCTACAGTCTTTTGGACGAGCAGAATGATTTCACCCTCTACCTTTTGAGTCTCAGGATGTTGCCTTACTAACCCTTATCTTAATCTCAGTTAACTATTATCTTTTGAGTCTCTAGTTATTAGATGAAATCTAACCATCTTACGAAGATAGAACCTAAAAGCATAGATCGATAGTTAAACTCCAAATTACTGTTGTCTTTATCTTTTCTAGTCACTACTCCTCTTTTGGAGTAAGTAGCAATATCTAGGCGGGATCCTAACGTGTGCACCCATTAAGAAAACTATTGTAATGAAGATAAAGAAATACATGCATGGATATTAGTTCAGAACCACAACAACACTTTTCCAACTTCATCAATCTGCTTGGGTTTTCACAACCCTAGCTATGGGTTTTTTAGCCGCTCATGCTTGTGAAGAAATAAATTTCATTCATAATCGAAATCATAGATGAAATCACAATGATAAAAAGTATAAAAACTATAATCGTAACTGAATTAATCAACTCAAGTCAATACAAGAGAATCCCAAGATCAAAATCGAATCATGGAATCAAAATATGTTTGTGAGTATCAAAAGTGCGTAACTCCTAAAAAACACATAAAGGGTATTTATAGAACTTGAGAAAACTCTAAAATCGAAGCCCAAACGAAATACGAAAAAATACGGTCGGTGACCACATGTGGCCTGCACTTGCTCCCTGAACCTGGGTGCAGGTAGTCCTTGCGGTCAGCAGGATGAGCGCAGGTACCGAATGAAAAAATCCTGCAAGTCAGCTCTAGGGATTTTGGACTTCTGGCACTTCCTTTACCTAATTGCGGTCCTAGATCCTACTTGTGGTCCACATGTTGACTTAGTAAGTGTCAGGAGTCATACTTTCAGCTCTTCTTAGATTTTCGAACAGGCTTTGATCACAAACAAGCCGGAAAGTGTCTCAAACATCCATAATTGCTCCAAAAAGTATCCAAAAATACTTTTTAAATCTTTTTCACGAACTTAGCATCCAAAACATGATTTTCTGTAAAACATACCCAAAACACATCATATTTAACAAAATAACCTTAGAAACTTGCATATTTTTCTTGTTTTAACCATCGAAAGTGCTATATTTCTTAGCACATCAATGCCCTCAACTTAGAACATTTTCATATCCTCAGGAAACAAAAACGACTCTTAACTAAGAGGATCTAAGATATTCAAGGTAGCCAGTCAAACGATTTAAACTCAAATTACAACCCCCCCTCCTATCTCACTTTTCAAAACCAACTGTGTATGAACATGAAGCACAATAATGTGACACAATGGGATCAAGGTATGACAATTACATTAGCAGCATACAACCACTCATATATACAAGTTATACTACCCGAGACAAGCAAATAACAAGCAATATGACTCAAGTGCCATCATAACAAAGATGTCCCACTCACTGTTTGCAACAAATTTTCGTGGATCAGAAAATTAAATGCAAAAAATAAAAATAAACAACAAGAATAATTTTATTTAAAGTAATTTTGCGGGTACAATTCTGTTATTCTCTTGATTCTTTTCTCCTAAGCTTTTCCATAATTCGAGGGCCTTTGTAGCATAATTCTTGAACTTTAGGATGATTTGATCCTTCTAGAAATGTGTTTGGATCTTCAGGAATTGTTTGACAGAACTTCATCTTGTCAAGTTGATCTCCGGGCAGAACTTTGTTAGTCAATTCGTTGAAAAACCGTGTAGTCAATGCAGAAGCTTCCTCCAATGCTTGCAGAATGACCTCAGAAAATTGTGTAACCCTCCTATTTATAGTTGTAGGGGGTAGGCAGTCCAAATGTAAATAACCTCTTCTGCCTCATTTTGATTGGTTCATTCAATTTTCAAGCTTATCACAAATGTTATGTGATAAGGTTGCTAGTGATTGGCCAAAAACATGTCATTTGGGACAGTTGGCGATATTTCATTGGCTCTTGAACTTGACTTCGATTGCCACATCATTTGATATGTGTGGTCTTTCTTTATTGGTCTTTAATTTGACTGGGATGCCACGTCACTTGACACGTGGCATAAGTTTTGGCCTTAAGGTGAGATGGACCTTGAAGTCTTTGATGAGGAATAAAATGGGCTTATTATTTTAATAGTCCAAAATAATTTTAGGCCTAATAAAACATGGGTCAAATCTAATTTTTATATGAATTTGACCCAATAACTTTTACGTGTCTATAGATGCCCCTACTTTTACGTGTCTATAGATGCCCCCTACTTCAAAGCTCGTCAAGATGTTTTATTTGTCAGACCTATTAGAGACGAGATTTGAAGTATTTGCCGAGCACTTTTTTTTTATTTTGCAAGACTTGAGCACTTTGTCGAAATTCGACTCCTTAAAGTCATCATAATCTAGGTAGAATAACATGAATCCCTTCCTTAGGAGTGTAAAATTCTATTTAAAACTAAATATATCCAACCCTTGTAGAATTCGGGTATATGTCTTATATAAAATTTTAATAGGATTAGATAATGATGTTATCCTACTTAAAAAAAGGATTAGGAATTTGACTTATTTTGGACACTTGGACGTCCCAGTTCTTCTTGAAGACAACTTGTTCAGCAAATTCCTTTTTGAAATCAAACTAGGGGCCTTTCAGTGTCTATAAATGGACATCACCACCCCATTAAGTCATTGTAATTCAGCTTGAGCAGAAATTCAACTCCCGTTCTTCTCCTCTTTTTGCTCTTTTTTCACAACTGAGCTTTTGGGTACTTTGGGGGCGTCTATGGAAGAAACTTCATGACGCATCGTGGAGGTGTCTGAATCACAAACGGCTTGTCGTGTTGGAAAGTACACTCGTAAGTCTATTTTTTACGCGAAAACCATGCTCAATTTAACTCCAGATCTGCCCAGGTATCGTTTAAAAATCAGACCTTCAGTTCTGTTTTTTCACTTTTTACTTGTTTTGCGTAGTCTCACAAAAACTCTCATATCTTGACATAGAAACATTAAAATCAGGAGCCGTTTTTTGTATTGTAAATTATACTCATAGATATACATCTCTCATGGAAACCAAAATAAAATTACATCTGAATTGTCCCAGATATCGCTCCAAAATCGCCTTCTACTCTTGGTTCGCTATTTATTTCAACTTCGCGCGGCGTCGTAATAAATTCCATATCTCAACGAGGAAGTATCGAAATCAGGTACCGTTTTTTGAATTTGAAAGTAGATTCATATATATACATATCGCGTGGAAACAATGATTATATTACATCCTAATCATCCCAAATATCGCTCCAAAGATGGCCTTCTAATCTTGGTTCGCTAGTTATTTCAGCTTTGCGCAGTGTCACGATAAATTCCATATTTCAAAGTTGAAGTATCAGAATCAGGTACCATTTTTTGCATTATAAAATAGACTCATAGATATACGTTATGAATGAAATCCATTAGAATAAAACTTCTATATTTTCTCAGGTAAATTTTTGAAGTTATAGCCTAAATCTTGTGGTGCTCCTTTTTTCTTTAGCAAATTTACTGTTTAATTTAATGTCTTTGGAAGGTCTTCAAACAAAGAGAGGATATCTTCAGTGCTTTGAAAACATGGTGAACTTCCGTGACCAAATGACACCATATCCTCTACTTTAAATAGCAAATTATGAACTATATTCTCCTACTAGCATCCTTACCTTGAAAGTTCATCCTCCGGTAATAGGTGCCTTCCCGCTCGACTGAGGAACGCCTGACATGTACCTTCATCTAGAAAAATGGTTGAAAAAAGAAAAAATTCACATACTTGACATAAATAAGGTCATTAATACTATTTCTTTTGTGTTGCATTCATCTACACATGACAAAGAATCTGCTGCTACCTATCCCAAGGGCTCGAATAAGGGCCTTGCTACATGGAATTATCCCCAATCAGGCTTTGGTGAGTTTTGTTATGTTAAATTCTATTGGGAATGGGTAGAGGATATCCTTAGCCGTAGCAAGGAGGCACTGGAATGAACTAAGATTTATGATGCTGTTTTCGCCTCTTTATTCATGTACGACGTCAACGTGAATGTTTTGCAGGCTTTTTGTGAACTTTGGCATTCCTCAACTAATACAATATATGTCGGCATTGGTGAGCTTTCTATTTCATTGTGGGACATACGTATGATTGGGGGCCTTCCAGTACACGGAACTTTCTTTTATGAAGTCGTCCCTTCAGCCAAAGAATTGACACAAACAGATCAGCAAGGAAAGCCATTTTTGTATAAAACTTGCTTACTTATTTTCAGCCTTCTATCGGCTTTCAAATGGTATTTCTAAGGAGGTTTTTATCAGTGATTGGGTGAATTTTTGGTTCAAGGGACCGAAGTGGTACAAGGAGCCTGCACCTCAAGTCCCTAAACAACAAGCTAAACCAAAGTCAAATTACAGTCCCAATGGCTACATTGATATTTCATTTTTACCGTTAATGGAAGAAGAGAACGTCCCTTTCACCGAGTTAGGTGTGGAAGGGTCTCTTAGAGAAGAGACGAACTTGGCTGCTTTTCTTGCTTGCTGGATTTGCTAGTTCGTTCTTCCAATTAAGAAACTTTACCACATCCGTCCTAGCGTCTTTAAGATTGCAAGTCTAATGGCTCATGGGGAGAGGTTTGCACTAGCGATTCCCGTTTTGGCTAGTATCTACAGAGGCTTGACAGAGATCACAACTTCAACAAACCTAAGTGCATGCAACATAATTTTTCCCACACAATATGTCTATGGCTAGATTGGTGCATATTTTAACTCCTACTATCAAGCACATCATTACAATGGTGCTTGTATATATAGGATTGCTGGCGAAAGGATGGCTAGAAACGTTGATCTTTCTGGTGCAAAATTGTTATTTCAGAATGTCGATATCTGTAGTCTCCCCACCTTGGCTATGCTACAACCCAAGGAGTTTTTCATAGAAGACAATGGAGAATTGTCTAGTTCTTGGAACGATTATTTCATTAGTCTTCGTTCTAGCTACGTTACCCTCCAGTATGATGATCACTTTGTCATAGAGCCTTACAATCCTCATAGATTTAGCTGACAGTTTGGATTTGTTCAAGACCTGCCTGGGAACTTCATCAAACGACCATATGACGGCGAAAGAATTGGCACAACTTTGGGACTCTTGCACTCGTCTTAGTAGTTCTTCAACCATTAGTATACCACCACATCCTGAAAGGCCTCTAATGACCAATAGGTATGCAAATTGGTGGTATATTGGTCGAACAAACCTTGTTGGGTAGAATAAAATTATCTTAAAAGTTCCCCTTCGTCCATCGGAACAAGGTAAGTCTTCCACTTTCTCCCTTGTTAATTCAAAGATGAGCTCGTTGTCTTCTTAGTCTTCACCTTTAAGAGGTAAGTTAGTGAAAACATGAAAAAGAGCAAGTCGTCCTTCATTAAAATTGAATGACACTCCTTCTGTGGCTTCGAACAAGACTCGCAAGCGAAACACTGATTCTTCTTTGCTTGAGATTAATAGTGGAAAAATTCCAGCCAAAATGCCACTCAAAGATAAGATTCCTCTTATCCGCATAGTTAATGAAGTTTTAGATGCTAATGGTGACACTAGCTCAACGGAAGGAGATCAAGACCAACATTTGAAGCGTAAAAGAAAGAAGGCAAAAGACCAATCTAGAGAGTTTGTTGATTTTGACATTCCTACTATAGATAGCAAGACATTTTTTGTTAATGATCCTAGCTCCATTATTCCATTTCCTGAACTCGCAAAACAAGTAAGATAATTTTCTTTCTTTTAAAAAAATAATAATAATACCCTGCTAATATTTCTTTTTTAAAGCTGGATCTCCAAGGGATTTCTACTGATACGCTTAATGGTATTTTTAATGGAATTACGAGTACAAGTTGCCTTAATACATCTTCTCCTCCTGTCACAGAGGTTGCGGCTATCCAAGCTAAGTCGCCTAAAGTTCATAATCCTTCATTATGTTTATCGTCATTTGTTGCTCCAAATTTTAAACCACAAGAGACGATATCTACTTTCAAGAAGTCTTACATTCTCCAAATGTGTGGTGCATTGCATGAATGGCTAACCATGTTCTCTGTTTAATATTCGGATGACTTCTCAAAGTTGAAAAATGGTGTGAACATCCTTATGGAATACCTCAAAGGGATTAACACCATTAATATCTCTATTCTAGAGGGCTCTGTTCATGTTTTTATAAAAATATATGAGGAGTATGACACTATGAAATCATCTTCATCCTAGAAAATAACCAAAGAGAACCATAAAAAATTGCTCTCTGATGTACAATAAGGCGTTGTTAATGGAAAAGAGGAAAACACCAAGTAACGAGTGCGCATGGAGGATCTCCAATCAAATCTCACTAAGTTTGATGCAGAACTGAAGCTCTTATCTATAAAGAGAGAGAAGAACATTTCATGCATAAAAGAGCAGAAAGAACGGTTGTTTAAAAGACAAGAGAAGATTATCACTTTCGAGGGTGAGCTTCATGCAATTAGAGAGAAACATGTATTATCTGAAGACGAAGTGGAGACACTATCCAAACTGAAAGAGGTGGTTGAGAAGAGTCATCAACAAATTATGGGATTTCAACCTTTTCCATAGTTTAGATATTCGCTTAGGATTCCTTTTTTCTTATTGCTTATTATGATGTAGTGACATTTCTGCCTTTAGTGCAATAAAAGTGACCTTTATCTTTCATTCAAATATTGTTGCATCTGTTTTATTTTTTAAATGATCAAGCTAGATGAATTCACCTCTAATCATGAATAAACTTTGAGATCTGTTGACAATATGTATCAAAATCAAACTTTTTTTCGATTAACCGGAATTAATTTTTTTGAAGTTACCTATTAATCTGCCCAATTTCATAGGTTTTGCACGGCTAGGGTAGAAAATTCATAACTCGACGTACAAGTCTTGGAATTATGAACCATATTTTTTATTAAAAATATAACACAAAAAACTGTAACATATGTAAAAATCAAGACCATATCCCTTACATATTTGTACAGATTCGTCATTGAAATCAAATTAGTTTGAAACCTGAGGGTCTCTTTCGTAGCTTTGAGCGGCTATGGTAGAAAATTCATAACTTGACGCAGAAGTCTTTGAATTATGAGCCATCTTTTTTTTTGCAAATTTAACACCAAGATACACAACATATGTAAAAATCAAGACCATATCCTTTACAGATTTATACAGGTTTATCGTTGAAGTTAGCTCAGTTCGAAACCTGACGGTCTCTTTCACAGGTTTGAGCAGCTATGGTAGAAAATTCATAACTTGACGCAGAAGACTTTGAATTATGAGCCATTTTTTTTGTTCCAAATATAACACCAAGAGCTACAACATATGTAAATCAAGACCATATCCTTTACGGATTTAGCTAGATATACCATCGAAGTAGTGTTACTTTACTTGTTTCTTCACCTTTGCACGTCTATGGTAAACTAAGCGAAGAAACATCTAATTCATGCGATATCTATGTCACTTCAAAGTATTATTGTTGTGCTTAAGTAATGACACATCCTTTTTTTAAACTCATATGACTGAACTTAGAGTAAAAATACTCTAAGCTGCCTACGTACCTTGGAAGGATCAAGTCATAACGTAGTTCAAGATGATGAGTTAATTTTTTATTATTTTTATTTTTTATTTTTTTAAGAGCCATTCACAATTTTGACTTATGCGGGCTAGGAGTGGACATGTAGTTTATACTCGTGCCTTAAGGAGTGTAGAAGACCTTCATGGAAAGTATTGCTTTAGGAACTTGCCGTTGATACAACTAACTCTTACACCATCTTGATCGGCGATCTTATAAGTGATACTAGAATATGCTTCTTTCACAATATATGACCCATCCCCCTTAGATGTAAACTTATCACCAATGCGTTTGTTCAGGATTATGGGTCTCCAAACTGCTAAGACTAAGTCTCCTACATGAAATGATTGCAGTCGCACTCTCTTGTTGAAAGCTCTAGCAAGTCGAGCTTGATAACACTCTAAATTTTGTTGTGCTTCTCATTTCTTCTCATCCAATGCCTCTAACTCTGCCAGACGAAGTTGAGCATTACTTTTAGTTGTAAGACCTTTTTGGATCGCCATTCATAGCAATGGAATTTGTTGTTCTAGTAGAAGGACTGCTTCTATGCCATACACTAACGAATACGAAGTCGCTTGGGTAGAAGTTCTGCAGGTCGTACGATATGCCCACAAAGCTTCACGATCCTCTCATGCCAGTCTCTTTTATTTTTTGTAACCACTTTCTTCGATAGGTTACCAAGTGTTTTATTAACAGTTTTGGCAAGACCATTGGCAGGTGCATTGTACATTGAAGACTTATGCTGCTTAAATTTGAACTTCTCACACAAAGTCCTCATGAGCTTATTGTTGAAGGGTGTTCCATTGTCAGTAACTATGTATCTTGGTATGCCATACCTAAAGATGATGTTTGACTTGATAAAATCAATGACATTTTCCTTTTTCACCTCTTTTAATGGCTCAGCTTCAGCCCATCTCGAGAAATAATCGGTTGAAGCTAAGATGTACACTTGCCCTTTTGACAACTTTGGGACATTACAAATAAACTGTGTTTAGCGACACAATTTACTGACAGACCAAATTTCATCACTATGTAGCGACGGATTAGTAATGGAACATTCAATTTGGTCGCAAACATTGTAGTCCAATTTTTTGATATGTTCTTAGCAACGAATCAATGATAGAATTTGATTTTCGTCACTAAATAATAGCGGGAAAAATTGGCGCACAAATTTAATGATGGATTAGCAATGAATTTTTTGGTTGCTATGTTAATTATTTCGTAGCAACGAATTTAGCAACAAACTTTCATCGGTGCCCTTCATTTTTTTTTAAAAAAAGTTTTTTGTTTAGAGACCAACTATGCCGTCGTAAAATATTAATTATAGTTTTCTAATTAATTATTTTTACTATAGAAAAGGGGGGGCCTCTAGGGTTTTATTCATTCCCCCCCCCCCCCATCTCTTTCTCTCTAAAATGAGATACTTTCCCCTCTATACTGATGTGCTTCTCCATTTTTAGATCAAAATTTTTCACTACTCTTGCTTCACTTGTCTTCCTTTTTACTGAATCAACTTTCGATCTTCAAGTTCTTGGATACGTGCTTCCAATTTGACCTCTATTCAACTGATTAATTCTATTTGCATGTAATTTTTGAACTGATCTACAAGGAAAGATTCTTGATTTGCGACTACTTTCTTTTGGCTTTGATGAAACCTGCTATTTGAGGTATTTTCCTCTTTCTGTTCTTTGTAAGTGCTGTTATGATGTGTGACACTACTACCCTATCTTGTCCTTTATTTGCCATTTGATTCGTCCAGTGAGGTGGTTTAGGAAGAAGGGCATTAACCAATAATGTAGAAAGTTTGACTTCTCATAAAGAATCAACAACTTTGGTTTATTGAGTCATCCTGTTGGTTTTTAATCCCCCGCTACATGTTGAAATATTTCTATAATGGGTTGTGTTATTTTAAGCTTACTTCAACAAAATCTTGTTTATTTGTATGTTCTGTGACGTAGAGCTATTCTCTGAGGCATTTAACTTTGCCTAGTCCTATGGTAGAAATCCATCTTTGGTAGTTGGAATATGCTTTAGCACTTTTGAGTATTTATTCATCCAGGGAGGGAAAGATTAGCTTCTTCACATTGTAAGTCTAAAAGCATGCTGGAGGATTGTTTGGATACTGATACAAAAGCATCATAATAATTCCTTTGGACTATGGCTAGCGAAGCAATGTAAACTTTTGTCTTATGTGGTCAGTTTATTAGTTGAATAGCGAAGTTAAAAGTTGAAACTGGATTGTTTTAAAATATACCCTTGTCCTTTATATATCGGGTATCAATGTGTATGGTTTAAATCATATGTATCAATTTCGTAATTAAAGTTAAACAACTGGTTTTCTTCTTAGGGTAGTCTGTAGCAACCAATGCCTCCAAAGTGATGCATTAACTTCTTCTCTAATTATAAGAGGAGCTTTTTGAATCATTAAGTTAGTCTTGCAATTGTATGAAAATTTAGAGGTACTTCACAAAACACATAATAACATTATCCAACTGTACTGAAGATAAAAAGTTATTCCATGTTATTTAGCCATCATATGTTATTTATCCAACTGTACTGAAGAAAAAAAAGTTATTCCATAATATTTCTATATTCCACGGAAGCTCTAAAATATATAAGGGAAATAGTTTTAACCAATAAACCGATTACCGATTCTTTACAAATGTTTTTTATGTACATCAATGTTGCTTGGATTCTGCAAAAATGTTAACGGGGTGTGTCATATATTCAAATACTTATTTGATACACTTATCTTTCAGGTGTCTTTTTACTGGAATTGGTGTAGTGCAGTTGTAGATTGGTGGTAAAATAAGTGGAGTATTGTATTTAATCAGGTGTGTTTTAAAACTTTCTTTCGGCTTTTTAATTTTTCTTAGTAAGCTTGTTGGCTTCTCGATTATGTTTGTAACTTAAAATAGAAGTATGTATCACTTTTATCTTATTTTAAAGGTGAACTAGTTTTGTTTTCTACTTTAAGAGCATAAGTTTGAATAATTTAGTGAAACTATTTAACTGTCAATTGATCAACTTAATTATGCTTTCTTTGCTAAGTAGTTCTTTATATAGAGCCTGATCATACATTATCGTATTTGTTAATAAACATTTCCAACAAGGTTAATTATTAATTAAAACTAATTGTCGTGTTTCTTATTAAGCTGATTAATTAGCACTGATTATCCTTTTTT